>NW_028293276.1:0-35536 GCF_964106645.2 Podarcis pityusensis
GGAGGGCTATTGATCCAGTGAATCCAAAATTCCCCATGATCTGCCCCCAGAATGCCTCCTTTTTGCCCTCTCTGCCCCAGGGCCTTTGATGGCAAAGGAGGGGGCAAACCAGGGAGATTTCTGCAGCTGTGAGGAAGATGGCGTCATGGACAGATCTCCTGTGCTCATGGGTCTCCCTCTATCTCTTTCAGAAAGAGGGACCATGCTATCTTATGGCCTCTTGGATGCCTTCCTAAGGACCACAGGATTACAGACTTACATTATATTCAATAAATATTGGGTTTTTGCTGAAGCGCCTGTTCCCCGTTTTTATTTGAGGGGGAAAAAAATATTATGGAAGTAATTTTAGCCATTTTAATAAGGCATAACAAGGTTGAGTAAAAACAAGTCTCTTTCCCCCTTCCCCTCCTTCCTTCCTTTACAGCCTTACAAAAAATAGTAAAGTAACTCCACAAATACGTTTGCGATTCAAAGCTTGAGTGCTGGATATTTTTGCTCTCAGGAAAGGTCCACATGACATCAAGCAAAGATGGCTGCCTGTTATCTGACCTCCTCACTCATCAGATCAGTTGAAATTTTAATAAATATGTAATTATCTATTAAGTATTTGACATAAAGTGTCATCAAAATTGAAATTAACTGTGTGGATGAAGCCGTAACCAATTACAAATGGATTCCTGTGTGGGAGATGCATGCAGCAATTGTCCAGTGTTTGTGGGCTTAGATGTACTTTATTTGAAAGGTGAAACAGTTGCTTTCAGCCTATTTTTGAGGCAAAGCTGTAGGGAAGGATTTTTTTTTATTTAAAAAAAATTCTAGAAATGTCTGTTAAAGTAAATCATGCATCAGATAAACTCCTCTGTAACTTATATTAAGTATTAGGTTAACAATGTAAGTGTTCTTCTAAAGTGACCTCAGATTGGGTAGGGTGGGGCAAAAAGGAAGGGAAAATTGTGAAGGCCAACAGAATAGCAGAGCTAAAAACATTGTATTTTATATAAAGGATCATTGGCAGCCAGAAAGTTTACATGGTCTTCCTTGATATTTGGGGCATTTTTCTGAAATGACTAGAATAAAATCATGCTGTGGATCTTGAGTTAAATTTGAGTTAAATGTTCCCACCATCCCCAGCCAATATGTCTAGTGGTCAAGGAAGATGGGAGTTGGAATGCATCACTCAAAGGGGAAACAAGAACAGACCCTGCACAGTGTGGTGTAGAGCTTTGTACTGTACTAGGACTTGTGAGACCAGGGTCCAAATCCTCAGTCGGCCATGAAGCTCATTGTGTGACCTTGGGCCAGCCGCTGCCTCTCAGCCTGACCTACCTAACAGGCTTGGTGTGGGGATTAAAGGAGGAGGGGGAGAACCATGTACAGTGGTGCCTCGCAAGATGAAATTAATCCGTTCTGCGAGTCTCTTCGTCTTGCGGTTTTTTCGTCTTGCGAAGCACGGCTATTAGCGGCTTAGCGGCTATTAACGGCTTAGCGGCTTTAAGAAAAAGGAAACAAACTCGCAAGAACTCGCAAGACGTTTCGTCTTGCAAAGCAAGCCCATAGGGAAATTCGTCTTGCGGAACGACTCAAAAAACGCAAAACCCTTTCGTCTAGCGAGTTTTTCGTCTTGCGGGGCACCACTGTACACCCCCTTGAGCTCCTTGGCAAAGGAGATGGGATTTAAATGCAATAAATAATTGTTTTTTTTAGGGGGGTAGTGTATAAAAAACAAGTGCTGAGTTAGAAAGAACATAAACAGCTGTCATTTATTTCTGGGTGGACAGGTTACTCACACAGTTACTGCTTCACAGGGTTTTAAGGCGAGGATACTGTACAATGGGGAGGGAGAGAACCATATACACTACCTTGTGAGCTCCTGGAAGGAAAGGTGGGGTACAAATGTGTGTGTGTGTGTGTGTGAGATAATTTATATGCATCAATGCAAGCATAGAGATAATTACTATTATTTAAACAGAAATACATATCTTCTTCCTCTTCTTTGGCAATCACTTGTAGCCGAGCAAGATTGTCTTCCATAAACAATGTTTTAACAGTGGGTCTGTAAGTGACTGTGGAGGCCAATTCTGGATCCACACGTCCTTCCCCAGTAGGGACATAGGTTTCTGGGAATTGATCACGGTGAGGGTTTGCCAAGCGTGCCTTCCTCTTAGCACGTTTCTTCCTTGTGTCCTGAGTTTGAGCGTCTTCAAAGCCCAAGTCATCTTTGATAAAGGCTGTTCTCCAACTGGAGCGCTCGCAAGCCAGTGTTTCCCAGTTGTCAGTGTTTATCCTACATTTTTAAAGATTTGCCTCCAGAGAGTCTTTAAACCTCTTTTGTTGACCACCAGCATTACGCTTTCCATTTTTAAGTTCGGAATAGAGTAGTTGCTTTGGAAGATGATAATCAGGCATCCGCACAACATGACCAGTCCAACGAAGTTGATGTTGAAGAATCATAGCTTCAACACTGGTGATCTTTGCTTCTTCCAGTACACTGATATTGGTCTGCCTTGTCTTCCCAAGGATACATCTCACCATATTGGGAGAGACTGTGACCATGTGAGCTGTGTCTGACCTGCTCAGTCTGCTCTCCAGGTGTTAACTGTGGATGAGCCACTTCAAGGCCCTTCTTACACTCCCTTCTTATGACTCTTTAACTATTTTAAAAATAGACTTGGACTGAACAGACTTTGAAACAGAAGATGCTTTCACACAGAGGGCTGCCCTCTTGTAGCCCTTTAGAGGAGGACCCATGGTCACTCTTTCGGTGGCACAGTTAAGTTGTAATATGTCTACTCAAATTCCTGGTTGGCTCATGTGTATTGAATGGGGCTGAGCAAAATGAGCTTGGGATTTTTGGTTGATGTCTGGATGATTTGCAGTAGATTGGCAAGGGTCCAATTACATCTGCAGAGCACCCTGTTGGCAAGGCTGTCCTAGGAGGTATCCCCCAAAAGATAGCTAGTGGTGACATACCTGTGGTAATAATCTCCCCTCCCCCGATTCAAAACCATTTGAAAGAAGTACCTCCTAATGAAAGGTCTCCAAACGAAGAAGGAGACACTGATTATTTATATATGGAATCAATTTACTCTTTTAATTATGTAGTTGGAACTAAATCAGCAACTATTTTACTGGAAGTGCATTTTATAATACGGAGCCTGAGGAGTAAAGTAAATTGCAAACTTTTGCATTTTTGGAATTGTTACATTTCTCTTCGTACCTTTTAAAATTATTTGCTCCATAGGGGCGGGGTTTACAAATTTTACATCCAAAGTATTCCATGTGATATCATCCTTCCCTTCAGTTTACTAACGCATGGCAACATTATAATGAGGAAGACTGAAGCTTTCGATGTTGTAATTGCTGTTTTGTTCTAGCTGTGAAAATTCAAAAATGGAAAAGGGTTTGTAGTAGGTTGAACACAATCGTAATTGATTTAAAGCTTCTAGAATAGCCCTTTTTGCAAGCTTGCTCCCTCTCCCCAATGATGTTGGACCACCCCTCCTGACCATTATGGGGTTGGTGTTGTTGTTATGGTGGTAGTGGTATAACAACATCTACGGGTCTAAAGTTGGGAGCAGCAGTTATGGAGAAAAAGAGAACTGTTCTTAAGAGATGTATCTTGGTTTCAAATTAACCTTATATGGGTATTTATGATTCAGGAAAGCAAAGAAAGACATTTAAGAGGATCTCTCTTTTTAAAACCCGAGACGTTCAGCAGCGCACATCATATGATGCTTGCAGCTAGCAGAAAAAACTTCATTTGAATGGGTTTTACGCCTTCCCTCCCAACACACAGAGCCCAGCATCCACCGACTTCTTCTCAGCATCTGCTTTTGCAATTGAAAGAATATAAAGTAATTTTTAAAATTGCTCCAAGAAATGTGTAGACTGCAAGAGCTGTATTTACAGACTATTCAACAAATATAAAGAAGACATTGATTACAAAGCTGCCAGCATTCTTCTCTCTCAATAAGATATGGGAGGCTGTTAGAACACATTCAGCTTCTACCTATTGTTGTGTCAGCTTCTGCGGGCAAATCCTCTGGTACTGCTGTCTTCAGATTTTAGGTTGGAACCAATGTAATGGTGGTCATGGGTAAAGAACATTTCATCACACCACCACCCCCGAGCCACCTATGCATTTGGGTTTTTTTTATAGCTTTTAATACCCAGCCCTTTGTGGAAACACACAGGGTTGCATATGACAATGGATACATTAATTACTATTAATGAGTCTGCAGTGGAAGACAGGAGTGCCTGGCGTGCTCTGGTCCATGGGGTCACGAAGAGTTGGACACGACTAAACGACTAAACAACAACAACAACAACAACATTGTTATTTTTATTAATATTAAAATTGCTATATTTAAATTTTCCATTTCTGTTCTTTGAGGAAGCAAAGGTGGATTATATTTGTGCGGGTGGTGAGGAAGGGGGGATTGGAGGAGGAATATTTTTAGATGTCTTATTTGCTAAATGAAAAAAGCTCAGCACTAATCCATTAATGAGCACAACAGTGACTAAAAATAAAAAGAGAGAGGACACAACAGATTACGATGCAGAATTTAAAACAGCAATAACAATTTTTTAAAAAATCAACTGTACCAGTATATTTAAGTACATAGTACAAAAAACAGATTAAAATGTAATAAAATTGTCTTCATCTGCAGCCAAAAAAGACCTAAAGATTGGCTCTAGATGAAGCTCTCTGGGGAGTTTCACAGATGAGGTGCCATCACTGAAAAGGCCCTCTCTCTGGTTGCTGTCAGCCTTGTCTCATGAGATTGGGGCCCCTAAAAAAGAGATTCTGAAGTAGTGTTTGAAAAGGGACAAAATAATAATAATTATTATAACTTTATTATTTATATGCCGCCCATCTGACTGGGTTGTCCCAGCCACTCTGGGCGACTTCCAGCAAAATATAAAAAGCACAATAAAACTTCAAATGTTAAAAACTTTCCAATACAGGAAGTTGGATGTTCGAATTTCCAATTAGACGAGACTCCACTTAGTTTCTGATCTGTTCACAGGCTTTTTTGATTTCATAATATATTTGTTAGCAAGCTTGACTTTGTACATTCATACTTTCAAATAATTACAGACAGTTATCAGTAGTTACTACGAAAAGAGCGGATTTTCTAGAAGTGAACTCAAAACCATCTAGCTTGAACTGGAGTAGAATGCCATACCATTTCTTATTGAATGAATGTTTTATTTTGCGCTCTGATGCTAGCAATCAAATCAACACAGGACAACCCCTTTTCAGACAACAGTATCCTTTTTTTAAAATTTCTGCCTGTGACTCTCAAATTTACATGGACAGTTATTTTCTAAACCAGTCCCTCAGTGTACAGCAGGGTCAGGGGACCAGATGTTGTTGGCCTGTTAGCCCTATCATCTCTGACCATTGGCCATGTTGACCATTGGCCAACAACATCTGGAGGACCAGAGGTTCCCCATTCATGGTGCAGAGCCAGAAAGTTAGCCGGAGACAGAGATACTACCGAAGAATAATCAAATGTAATTTGAAAGCAGTATGGGGAAGAGAAGGGGACGCGGGTGGTGCTGTGGGTAAAACCTCAGTGCCTAGGACTTGCCGATCGTATGGTCGGCGGTTCGAATCCCTGTGGCGGGGTGAGCTCCCGTCTTTTGGTCCCAGCTCCTGCCCACCTAGCAGTTCGAAAGCACCCCTAAGTGCAAGTAGATAAATAGGTACCGCTTTCTAGCAGGAAGGTAAACGGCGTTTCCGTGTGCTGCGCTGGTGCAGGCTCGCCAGAACAGCTTCGTCACGCTGGCCACGTGACCCGGAAGTGTCTTCGGACAGCGCTGGCCCCCGGCCTCTTAAGCGAGATGGGCGCGCAACCCCAGAGTCGGTCACGACTGGCCCGTACGGGCAGGGGTACCTTTACCTTTACTATGGGGAAGAGAAACGAGAGGAATGAGACTGCCCCCACATAGTGACTGGGAGTGGATGCCGAGACCATATAACACCAGTCCTGAAAGACCTACATTGGCTCCCTGTACGTTTCCAAGCACAATTCAAAGTGTTGGTGCTGACCTTTCAAGCCCTAAACGGCCTTGGCCCAGTATACCTGAAGGAGCGTCTCCACCCCCACCATTCAGCCTGGACACTGAGGTCTAGCTCAAAGGGCCTTCTGCAAGAAGTAAGGTTACAGGGGACAAGGCAGAGGGTCTTCCTGGTAGTGGCGCCCGCCCTGTGGAACGCCTTCCTATCAGATGTCAAGGAAATAAACAACTGTCTTACTTTTCAAAGACATCTGAAGTCAGCCCTGTTTAGGGAACTTTTTAATGTTTGATTGTTTTTTCTTCTTTTTTATACTTTATTGAATTGCAGTAACAAAAACCAAACAATATCACAAGAAAAAAGGAAAATAGCA
The DNA here is from genome assembly GCF_964106645.2 of Podarcis pityusensis. Classification (NCBI taxonomy): domain Eukaryota; kingdom Metazoa; phylum Chordata; class Lepidosauria; order Squamata; family Lacertidae; genus Podarcis; species Podarcis pityusensis. The sequence continues at coordinate 6,399 of NW_028293276.1, forward strand.
AATTACAAAAAGGAGAATGAAAAGAACACACAAAAAATACACAGAACCTTGACTTCCCTCCACCCATGTTTGACCTCCTTCCCTTAATCTTCTTTCATTTTTTGTGTTATTAGTGTTACTTTGTTTTTATTCCACTTCTATCCATTTCCTCAATATTTCTACCCTGTAAACTTCAGGCCAGAAACTAAGTGGAGTCTGGTATAATTGGAAATTGGAACATCCAACTTCTTGTATTGGGAAGTTTTTAATGTTTGATTGTTTTATTGTGGTTTTAATATTCTGTTGGGAGCCGCCCAGAGTGACTGGGAAAACCTGGCCAAATGGGCGAGGTATAAATGATACATTATTATTATTATTATTATTATTATTCCCAAATGGCAACCCCTGGTTTTTCAAGATGGCATTTGGTAATAAGTAATTAAATATGTTGCTAATTCCTTAATGTTTCTCTCTCTCTCTCCCTCCCTCCCTGTTTCTGTTCACAGGAAAAGCTAACCCAGGAGTGTGTATTCAGAGAACAATTTGAAGAGAACTGGTATAACACATACTCATCAAATCTATATAAGCATGTGGACACTGGAAGACGATATTACGTTGCATTAAATAAAGACGGGTCTCCGAGAGAAGCGACTAGGACTAAGCGCCATCAAAAATTCACACATTTTTTACCTAGACCGGTGGATCCAGAGAAAGTCCCTGAACTATATAAGGATATTTTAAGCCAAAGTTGACAAAGACGTTTCCTTCACTTGTGAGCCCTTAAAACGAAAGTAACCACTATAAAAGGTTTCATGCGGTGGGTTCGTAATTGATTAGCTGTGTCATCGCATCAGCTCCACTGTTGCCAAACTTTGTCGCATGCATAATGTATGATGGAGGCTTGGATGGAACATGCTGATTTTGTTCTGCACTTAAAGGGGTTTTGTCTTCCTGGAGGAGTGCCTATTGCCCACTCGCTTGGTTTATTATGAGAGGAAGGAAGGAAGGAAGGAAGGAAGGAAGGAAGAGTGAGAATGTGTGAGAGCGGAAAAAAGAAAGGAAAGAGGATGAAAGAGAGAAACTGGAGCAAGAAGGAAGGGGGAGGGGGAAAGGCCTGATGCATGCTGGGAAATAGACACGCTTTTAAATTTTTTGATCCATTGTACTTCATCCTATATCAGCATAGCTGCCATACTTTGACTCATCAGGAATTTTGGCTGGTGGCCTGCTCAAGTGTACGCTGCATTTATAAAAAAGAAAATGAAAAAAAAAAGAAGGCATGGAGGGTTCGGTCTTACTTAAACAAACAAACAAACAAACAAAGAAAAAGAGACTTACTATTTTTTTTGTTTGACTGCTCAAGTGGGAGCCACCCCTCGCTGAATTTAAAAGCAAAGACCTCCTAGGTGAAAAAAACGAGAAAAGATTAAAATAAAAATAAAAAATAATAAAAAGTAGTAAAAAAAAATACGTAAAAAAGTTTAAATTTATTTATAGAAATTCCAAAGGCAACATTTTATTTATTTTATATATTTATTTATTATATAGAGTTTATTTTTAATGAAATATGTACAGGCCAGATAGGCAGTTTGGAAGCTTTAGGCTCTGTGAAACATTTCGACAGCAAAAAGCCGCTCTTGAACCTGTGATAAAACTCATGCAAGTCAAACGTAAAAGGTGCATGGAGGCAAAGAGAAATCTAGTGATCCTAATGTACTAAAGGCGACAATCTCCTTTGTGCCCATATTATTGTAAAAGTATGCACAACCACTCATGACACAGAGAACTCACTCTTCTGACTGCTTGTTTCATAGCTTAAACTCTCCCCCCGTCCCCTCCCCCCTCCCCAAGGATTAAAGATAAAAATGGGTCTTCAAAACTTTAATTCTGTGTCTGTAATATTTCCTCTTTGGTAAGTCGACTTATTCCATCTTTGTAAGCTTCACAGTTGTGAAAAGAAGAAAGAGAAAAGAAAATAAGGGTTGGTATATACTCTACTTGTTAAAACCTACTGCAGATAATACCAAAGCTAAATGATACATATGCTCTTTTTATTTAAGCAGAATGCCAGAAACATCCTAATATTGACATTTTGTACTAATTAAGGTTTTCACAACTAGTACAAGAGGCCCGGGGCAAGGTTCACTCTTGTAAACTTGTTTAATTGTGCACTTGACTATCTACTCTGAAATTACACAAGTTCCATAGGGGTTATTACTGTAACATCTTTTATGGGGGAAAAAATTGCTTTCAGTGTGAACTGTCATAATACATATTAACACCCTTCTTAAAGTAAGACTCTTGCAAATGAAACTAATAAATCTCTATTGAGAATTGCAATGAGGGGGAAAGTACTATACTTGTTTTATTTCAAGTTATCTTCCATATGTTCCTGGAGTGTATTGTGAGGCATATACTGTATGCCATTAGGACTGTGTAACGTAAAAAGTGCAAACACACCTTTCGTTAGGGGTTGTAATTTTGGAACTTGCCCATAGAAAAGAGCCCCTGGGAATAGCTGAGTCAGAAGTGCTGTCAACAGCTGCAGCCCAAGGCACTATGTTTGTGTACCATTGCGCAGAGTTACTGTACAAGGTTTCAGCTCAGCCTGGTTTGGGCTGTTGCCTGGATTCTATTTAGTTTGGAAAGTTGTGCCTCCATCTCCATATGAATGATGCATAGTTCCTTGGGTTGCAGTGGATGCTTAAAACAACTGAAGCACCTCTAAGCACTTCTGATGCCACTTGTAGTTGATACTGCATGTCATTCTGGGACCGTATAAGTTCACGTGCAAGTATTAGCAAGCAGTTTCAAGGCTCTGGTTGCCTCCAACGAGCTTGTACTCCGAGTAGACCCATTGAAATTAATAGACTTGGTTGTCATTTTTGTTACTTTCAACTGGTGTGCTCTGAATAGGACTGTCGCTAGAGACAAGCCTAAATCGTCCCCCTAGCTGGAGTAAGAAGGGAGTTTAATGCACAGAGGGTTGTATCAACTAAGTCATGCACAGAACAGACCCATAGACTTAGTAACAACTAACTCAAGCCCCTTGATTTCAGTGGGTTTACTTTGAGCATACCTCCGTTGGAGATAAACCAAAGATACTAAGCACTGCTTATGAACAAATTGGAGATAACCATCAATATGTTCAGAATGAATTCAGCATTCCTTCACTCGGTTGCAGGCTGCACAAGATGAGTTTACATGTTCGGTTTTGGGGCGTGGGGAGCACATTACATTCCACATGGGGCTACAAATGAAAATTATATCCCCATGTACAGTTCTTACCCCTCTCTCCCCACTCTTTGTATCTCTTTGATACAAAGTCAGTCTTCCTCTTCTTATTACGTCATCTATCTGTACGTTTCCACGCCCTTGTTAATGTGAACCTGTGTTCTGGACAAGGGCTGAGGAATTATGATGTCAACACAGGTGTGTTTAAACATTATGGGAGAGGTGGAGAACTCAACACGGGGCTGGGATTTTCAAAGGCAGCCTTGAGTCAAGTGTAATGTGTAATTCTGCCCTTTTGGCTAGCCAGTCCATAGTATCCAATCTTGGGTAATTTTTTGATGCAACTATCCATGATACACTGAAGAGATCTGTTCCACATATCTGATAGCTAAAATTTATTATGTGAGCTCCATAATGTGTGCAGTCACTTACTCTGAATGGGATCAGAATAAGAAAACTATTCTTTCATTTAAAATGAAAATCTTAATGCTAATTGCTTCTTGGCCCATAGTATAATCAGACTCAAGACTTTCCCAATGTATAGTAAACCGTTGAATATTAGCTTTGGGCTAAATCTTTCAAAGTAAATAAATGACAGCTAGGTTAATTCAAAGGGATGTTGGACAGAGCATTTCTGCTTACATTCAACACATATTGACCTAATTGATCAGGACTTTGTTTCTGTTTAAGAATTTGATACAGTTCTTCTCTTATAGATCAAAACCCACTTTATGACGACCCTTTTTCTTTTTGCTGCCTGCCTGGGATTTTGAAAATGGGAAGATTGTTAAGCAGTTGAAAAGCCACAATACTGGGCTGTGTAATAGTTGCATGGATCACAAATGGTGCAGGCCTGCTATAAGACCACTTTAATTGGACTAATTCCACCAGAATCCTCAATAGGACTATCATTATAAATTACTTTGAAATTGTGTTTTTAATAACCAGAACCAGAAAATGATTATCCTTCGAATAAACGAGTTAAAGGACATACAGCATGTTCAGCATCTAATAGTAAAAGATATATATACATATTGCTTAAAGGTGGATTCAAGTAGCAATAAGTATCTGATTTTGCACTAAGTCCACAAAAATGTTAAGGACACCCATAATAGCTAAGGTCAAACTTGCCATGAACTTACAAGAATAATAAGGTCATACTTTTTAGCCTTAATGTGGAATTTGCTGGTATTTTTTATCATAGACAGATCATTAATATTACTTAACATGTTTTTTATTTAATTTATTTTTTGTATTTTTTAAAGAAAGGACTAAAAGTAAGCAAGAAAAATGTTATGACTTTATGGCAGTTGATGCAATAAACTGTAATCAATTTATTCAAATAACCCATAGTGCTGTGTATATACCTATTGGATTTTTGTAGATACGGAGTTATGATATACATTATCTTGGTCCAACACATGGTAGCAGGCTACCTAGCCTTTTCTATTAGCATATAATGGCAGTCAAATGAAAGCTTGGTTGGTCACTTCTAAGTCCTCCTTGGAATAATTCCAGAATAGAATTGGGGAAAAATACACTCCCTTTATAAAACAAAATGAACAGTGTGCGATTAAATTTCATGGAGTCCTCAAATGCAGCAGTAATATAGAGGCTTGGGACCTCATTCCCTTCCTGAATACACAGACATTCACCTTTGCATCAAAGCTGGTTTGCCTGTCTGCAAAACATCAAATATGGATCCAGTTTCCTGAATTCACTAATACAGTGGTACCTTTGTTGTTGAACTTAATCCGTTCCGGAAGTCCGTTTGACTCCCTGAACCGTTCGAAAACCAAGGCGCTGCTTCCGATTGGCTACAGGAGCTTCCTGCACTCAATCGGAAGCCGTGTTGGGCATTTGGCTTCCCAAAAACGTTTGCAAACTGGAACACTTCCTTCTGGGTTTGCAGCGTCCAGGAGCCGATTTGTTCGGCCACTAAGCCGTTCGGGAACCAAGGTACCACTGTATAGATGGTTGGCTTACTTCTCATAGATAGCAAATAACCAAGGCTACACCTTCTACTGTTGCAGTTTGATGCCTTGGAAATAAGTATAGTGAGTGGGGGAACACGGGAAACTTTTATTACTGCTATTCCGGTGCTGTGGACAAATAGAAGGCTTCGTATATTCTAGCGCTCTCCATCTCTGACACCTCTTTAAAATTCACACTGCAACTTGGTGTTAATATACTTGACAACGTGTAACTGTGCATATGAATGGAAATATGTTTGTTGGATAAATGTATTGTTATAGAATTTTGAAAGTGAGTATTCTTTCATAAGGGACACGTGTGGCGCTGTGGTCTAAACCACAGAGCCTAGGGCTTGCTGATTGGAAGGTCAGCGGTTCGAATCCCCGCGACGGGGTGAGCTCCCATTATTTCGTCCCAGCTCCTGCCAACCTAGCAGTTCGAAAGCACGTCAAGTACAAGTAGATAAATAGGTACCACTCTGGCGGGAAGGTAACAGTGTTTCCGTGCGCTGCTCTGGTTCGCCAGAAGCGGCTTAGTCATGCTGGCCACATGACCCGGAAGCTGTACGCCGGCTCCCTCGGCCAATAAAGCAAGATGAGCGCTGCAACCCCATAGTCGGTCACGACTGGACCTAATGGTCAGGGGTCCCTTTACCTTTACCTATTCTTTCATATAGCTCCCCCAGTTCCACTCGAGATCTATTGACTTCATAATTATACAGGAGCATAGGCACAGCCCAGTGTAACTTCCTATACAGAACAGGCAAAGCTAACTTCTCCCTGCTATTACTGTTAATGCGTCAAGCCTGTTCACATTGCATTTCATGGTAGTGCCTATGCTGTATGGAGCCTGTGGGAGAGGGAGAGGGCACCTTTGTTGGGGCCATCGGGTATTCTCATTGCTGAACATTTCAAACATCATTTGATCATTTAGGCACAGATTGTTATACTTTCCTCTGCTAGATGGAGGAGGAGGAGCCCTTTTGTACTTGGAGTTGTCTTCCTACAAAGGGTAAATTTATGCCCTACAATCAAACCATTTTCTGTCCTTTTTAATGAGTAGATTGCACATTCAGATTGCAGCTTGTGAATCTGTCCTAATTAAAGTCTGTTTCTCAGCCATCAAATTATTATTTTCAGCATCTCTATGTGGTATAAATGTGGACAGTAGCATTTAACACAATGTTCTGGTGGACATCCTCTGAAGAATGAGATATTCTTGGCATACGAGGATGCTGCTGTTTGTGAGGAGAGAAGATTGGGACAAAATGATCTCCAGACAACTAAAACCTTCACAGGATTACACTGGAGGAACCAGTCCTAGTTCAGTGATGGTGGCAGCGGCGGCATTCAGTCTTACATAGTCTTGCTGTGTGGGATACCTGTACTCAAGTCTCTGCAAATTAATTCAGGGTATACATGCTCTCCAGTTATGGTGAAGAGGAGTGGACATATTTCAAAGTATCAAATAAAAGAAATGGGATGGTTCAACAAATGGCAGTGCGTTGCTCCAAGAAGAATGGTGTCTATGATTATATGTACCAAGTATTATGCTTTCAGAAGGATGGTAGGAAGTCTTCACAACATATGAAGCACCCTTTTTCAGCCTAAGGATCACTTTTCCCCCTGAGCAGCCTTCCTGGGCCCACCTGCCAGTGATGGTTGGGGCCAGAGGCAATAAATGTGACTCTTTTCCTTTGTGTAGTAAACTACATTCCAGATATGTAAAAGTAGGAGGTTCAAGGACACATCCCAGGCAGGATAAATCCAGAGGGAGGGTGTGACTTGGAGAGATTCCTCAAGGACCAGGGCATGAGTCTTCCCACCTTTGTTCAAAAACTAAATATAATTATGGACTCACACAAGGGCAGGGGCAAGACATTGCCATGCCATATACTTGCTACAGAAGCTCTACTTGTACAGTGGTACCTCGGGTTAAGTACTTAATTCGTTCCGGAGGTCTGTTCTTAACCTGAAACTGTTCTTAACCTGAAGCACCACTTTAGCTAATGGGCCTCCTGCTGCTGCTGCACCGCTGCTATGTGATTTCTTTGCTCATCCTGAAGCAAAGTTCTTAACCCAAGGTACTATTTCTGGGTTAGCGGAGTCTGTAACCTGAAGCGTATGTAACCCGAGGTACCACTGTAGCTGTATCCTGCATTGTTGAAGAACTAGTTTGGTTGGTAGAGGATGAGGCTCTTAACCCAGCATAGGCAAACTGGCCCTCCAGATGTTTTAGGACTACAACTCCTATCATCCCTGACCACTGGTCCTGTTAGCTAGGAATGATGGGAGTTGTAGTCCCAAAACATCTGGAGGGCCGAGTTTGCCTATGCCTGCTCTTAATCTCAGGGTCATGAGTTTGAGCCCCGTGTTGGGAAAAATATTCCTGCATTGCAGGCTGTTGGACTCAATGGCCCTCATTGTCCCTTTCAGATCTACAGTTCTGTGATTCTACTTTGAGGACCCCTTCCCCCAACAAGGCACAGCTCATTTGTTGTGCTGTAAACTGATCAACCTTAAGAAGCTCTAAAGTGTCACCGGATAAAGAATGGGATGTTGCTGTGCTTTCAAAATACTATGTGCAGAATAATACCCTGTGTATGTAGTCAGAATTAACTGCCATTGAGTTCTATGGGACTTGCTCTTAGGTAAGAGAACATAAAAGTGCAGTCTTACTTATTTTGTTACATCAATTTCTGTTCCATTTCCTCCCGTAAGTTTGGGACTAAATACATTTTTTTAAATAAAAAAAAAATGGGGCTGGGGGAACCAATAAAATTTGGCTGAACCCCAATTTTTGATGCGCTTAAAAGCTCTACTCTAATCACTGAAAGCAATTCTTTGAGGGAAAGGCTCAATATTAAGATGAGGAGGAAGAATTATTCTATACCAGCATAAAATCTAGAATAAGGGCAGATTCTAGATTAAGGTTTTATTTTTGCTTCCTCTTCTGTTCAGAAAGTTTCATACTGCAATCCTATATGCACTTACCTGGGCTGAGTGGGAGTTAGTCCCATTGAATTCAAAGCACCTTGCTTTTGAGTAGACATGCATAGGATTGCACTGGAGTTAATTCCCACTGACTTCTGTCTATAGAAAAGCCTAACAAGTTTACAAGATCCATTTCCTAATATGAAACAACGTTCACTAAATAAGGCATTTTGTTCTAAATTTGGTATAAACTATATTCCCATACATAGCTATTTATATGCAGACGGCATACTTTTCATCAGTGCATAGCTGACCATATAAAATTCTTTGTATCACCTGCAACGCCATTGCAGCAAATACGTTTTCTCTCCCTCAGCTGCTTTCAAGCAAAGTCACCTTGATTCGTTTAGTCTTTTCTTGGGAGACAAATAGTTGCATATGGAATGTTAATTAATCTCCACTTAGGAGGGTAGCAGACTTGACTTTAATTTACCCATTAAGAAGAACAGCAAAGAATTTCTGAAGAACATTCTATAACCTTTATAGAAGTGTGACAAAATTTTACTGGGACTTAAGTCTCAGACTTTATATATGACTATTTTATTGTGTGTGTGTGTGTGTGTGTGTGTGTGTGTGTGTCAATGAATAGTTTTAGTTTATTAAATTTCTAGGCTTTGTCCAGAAGGCTCACAGTAGTTTACAATAGAGAAATCATCAAGTAGGTAAAGGTAAATGACCCCTGGACGGTTAAGTCCAGTCAAATTTGACTGTGGGGTGTGGTGCTTATCTCTGCTTTCAGGCCGAGGGAGCCAGCGTTTGTACACAGACAGTTTTTCCAGGTCATGTGGCTAGCATGACTAAACTGCTTCTGGCACACAGAATACCATGACAACTGCCAGAGCGCATGGAAATGCTGTTTACCTTCCCACTGCAGCGGTACCTATTTATCTACTTGTGTTGGTATGCTTTCGAACTGCTAGGTTCTCAGGAGCTGGGACAAAGCCCAAAATGGTTTATTCAGCAGTAGGACAAAGGAAAAACATGTCTGCTTCCCTTCGTGTCCAAGCAAACAACAGCATAGCAAAAGGAAGTTCCCAGCAAACTGTGCTGGAAGTAAACAGACATGTGACATACAACAATTCCACATGCCTGTTCTAAAGGTGGAATGGAATTATATCCTAACACAGTGGACCACTTTGGGGGAAATATAATGTCAGGGTTGCAACAAAACAATATATCACCCAAGGCCAGTGAAGTTAACTCTTTATTCAAGGAAACAAACCACAGCTCAGGCTTAGTAGCCTCAGCAACTCTTTGCAGGAGATCTTGCTCCAATAAAGCAGTTGTGAGGACTGGAGGACTTCCGGGGTGGCGCCATCGGTAATGGCGGACTCCCTCTGATCTGGAGGGACCAGCTCCACGGGAAACGGGTCTTTCCCGCTACGGCGAAGCGGGGACCCTTTCAAAAATCACAGGCGGATAAAGCCTGTGACCATAGGACTCGGCGGGCACCTTTAGCGCCCCCCCAACCCGCAAAGGAACCCACTAACGGGCTCCGGAGTGAAGAGGGGGAAGTGGCGTGGTGCTGAGAGTCAACTGCTTCTTCCGTGGAGCGAAGCCGCACAGCCGTTGCCAGAGAGCGCTGCCTTTTTCCTGGGACAATTTGGCTTTTAAAACAACTACCCGTGAGTACTTAAATTTCGGACGATTGGACTTCAAATAAAGATTTGCGAGTAGAAAGGAAAATTGGACTAAGAAATTTACCTCAATTTGGCACTGAAACGGGAAGGTCTAAACAGGAAGTCAGCCTTCCGTTTCTTGTAGATGGATTAAAGCAAAGACATGGCAAACTAGAGTTCAGAAAATCGCCTGTAAAGGACTAACTTTCATCATTTAAAATTGTTGAACCCCCTTCGGAAGCAGGAGAAGAGGGGGGATTTTTTCCGGACTGTTTAAACCTGCAGAAGAGAGTGTAACGCAAAGTAACTTTCCACCGTCTTGATCCTGGAGCGGGGTGTCAGGACTGACGTTCTTCGGGAAGCTCATTGACCAGAGACAAACGTCTTTGACAGATAGTTAAAAGAAGAGAAACATAGTGATTCCATTGTTCCCCTTCGCATTTTAAAGGAACAAATATTGACAAAATATCTGAAAAAGGAAACTTTGTTGTTAGATCTGCCTTTAAAAGAAAAGAACAAATAGAAGCTCTTCCCCTAGAGGGAGCCTGTGAAACTGTTACCAATTCTGAACCGGGGAGCTTGCAGCTGCAAAAAGATTACGATCGTGGGAATAGACTTCTGACCTCGCAGAACAATGCATTCAGAAGCTCTGCTGCGTGCTTTCTGTAAAACAAGTGCCCTACTGGAACAGCTACATGAGAAGACAGACTTGATGACTGTTGCGATCAGAAATTTTGGACAGGTAGTGGGAAACTATATAGAGCCCACCCAGGAATCAAATCAGGAGTGTGCTCTGATAGAACAGATGAGGGAAGAGGATGTTGCTGAACCTTGGGCGCCAGAGATGGAGGGAGCTGTGGCCCAGCAGGAACATGAGTTCTTGGATTTGACAAATGAACTTGGAAAAAGCCAGATTTGGAAAGATAAAGTTTGGTTTGGTTTGGAAATGGGGGGTTGGATAGATCCCCTATGCAGGGATGTTTGGACTTTTCAAGTCTGGCAACGGGCTGTGAGATGTTTGGGGTTGTGGGGGCTCTTAATTCTGGAGGGACTTTGAAACATGTTTTTAAATACCATATGGAGGTTAGTGTGGATTATGGAAAAGGGGCTGATTTGTCGAGAAGGGTCAAAAACACTGTTAAGTTGGAGTTCCCACAAGTGAAAGGAGCAGGAGACGAAGTAAAGTACAGGTATAAATATGAAGAAGAACTGCGGATGGGACATGGAAGGGACTTAAGGGCCTCGCATGTAAGATTACCAGGTTAATGCGCTAGATTGATGGGATAGAAAGGACTGACAAAACCCGGGACCAGGAGGAAGAGATGCTGGATGAAGATTGGAAGAAAAAAAATATTATTTTTTTTATTAGGATTATTTTATAAAATTGATGAACGTTAGAAAAATGTTGGAATGAAATTATCTGGCTTTAGCAAAAATGTTTAAAGAATTATGTAAGAATATTATGGTTAGGAGAAATTGGTATAAATAAGATCTAAGTTTTAAGTTTTAAGGTTTTTTATAGTAAGATAAGTTTAAAATAGATTAAGGTAATGTAATGACAGAATATTATGAAATATGGAAAGGATTTGCTGTGACAATTAACAACTAGGATACAAAAAAAGGGAGGAGTGAGGAGGTCAAAGAAAGAAGGTAATGACAGTTAAGGATTTGAGAATATTGGATTTGTTTTTAAGTGTTTGTGGCATATTTTTGTTTTTTGATTGTGTAGTGTTATTTCTTGATTTTGATTTTTATCAATTTGTATTGTTCGATTGTGGTTTGTTTTTCCTTTGTTTTTTTCTTTCTTTTTTTCTTTTTTCTTTTTCTTTTTGTAATTCTAAAATTCTTAATAAATATCATTAAAAAAAAAAAGGAAATAGGAAAAAAAAGCAGTTGTGAGGACTGAAGGTCCCCACAATTCCTCTGCTTGCTAAGGCTCCTTCCTTGGTTCCTTCCCCAGTAGCCTAAGGTTTCCTCTTCTGGTTTCTCATTGCTCCACACTCTTAATTTCTCTTCATGTTCAGGGAGACCAGGGGGGAGAGGAACTAGTCGCAGCAGGAGGGGAAGACTCCCTGTCTTTTCCCATCGCCTGCCTACATACAGCCTCGGAGTCGGGGGGGGAGGGGCAGACACAAAAAATGGAGGGTCAAGGAGGGAGGATCTTTATGACATATCTTAAGAATTGACTCTATCTCAATACAGTCCCTGCAAAGTTTGAATTCATCTGGAAGTAGCTTTAAGTACTATTTCCCACATTTATTCCTCACCCATGACTGACCTTGTTTGTGTTTCCCCCTTAAAGTTACATGTTAATGCACTTCCATTTTTTAAAATGTGCATTATAATACATATATTATGCTTTTTCTTCTTTTGTATACCTACCACGGCCGTTATGTGCATTTTTTCCCTTTCTTTTTAGAAAATGTATACCCATTGATTTAAAAATATACAGTTAAAAAATAAAATAAAACACATGGAAAATATTACAATGATCCTGCACTGGAGCCCTTTTCAAGTGGGTCCTCCTTTAGCTCTTTGGTGTTCAGATCTGTGTGTAGATGGTACCCACATCAACAACAGTGAGACATGTATGGCCAGGCCGTGGGAGTGGCGTGGTTGCAGCACTATGGACAGCTCCTAGAGAGCAACTTACTCCAATGAAGGCTAAGGGTGCCTTCCGACTGCCCTTGTGTTGTGAGAGTGACTGAAGCATGCATCCCAGAAAATTAGGTTTGCACAATTAAAGTGCACTAGTGCAACAAATCCACTGAATAATTTATCATCACCTGCAAATTCGGTCACCTCACTCCTCACCCTCAACTCTAGATCATTTATGATCAAGTGAAAAGGCACAGGTCCCAGTACCAATCCTTGAGGGACTTTCTAAACCTCTCCAACTGCAGAACTGTCCATTTATTCCCATTGTCTGCTTCCTGCTACTTAACCAATTCCTGATCCACAAGAGGACTTTCCCCTCTTATTCCATGACTGCTAAATTTACTCGGGAGTCTTTGGTGAGGTACCTTGCTGAAAGCTTTTTTTTTTTTTAATAAGATATTTATTAAGATTTTTAAAAATATTACAATAAAAATGAAAAAAACATAACAAAAATACAAAATAAAAATGGTTAAAAACACACAGATTTTCCATTACTTATTTTCCTTTAGCTTGTTCCCCGGGACCTCCTCATACCTCCCTTTTTTGTATTCCACTTCAATCTGTTGGTTCAGCAAATCCTTACCCTCTTTAATTATCCTAATCCTTGATCTTAAAAATAATAGCATTAAATTTTTACCTATTTATAACCCTTTTTTTCATATTCCCTTAAAGCATTACAGCTGGAAACCACTTAATTTCTATCCAACATCATTCTAACATTCATTAATTTTACAATATTTATGTAGATAATCTTTGAATTTCTTCCACTCTTCTTCCACCGACTCTTCTCCCTGGTCTCGGATTCTGCCAGTCATTTCTGCCAATTCCATATAGTCCATCAGCTTCATCTGCCATTCTTCCAAAGTGGGTAAATCTTGTGTCTTCCAATACTTTGCAATGAGTATTCTTGCTGCTGTTGTGGCGTACATAAAAAAAGTTCTATCCTTCTTTGACACCAATTGGCCGACTATGCCCAGGACAAAGGCCTCTGGTTTCTTCAAGAAGGTATATTTAAATACCTTTTTCAGTTCATTATATATCATTTCCCAGAAAGCCTTAATCCTTGGGCACGTCCACCAAAGGTGAAAGAATGTACCTTCGGTTTCTTTACATTTCCAACATTTATTATCGGGCAAATGATAGATTTTTGCAAGCTTGACTGGGGTCATGTACCACCTGTATATCATTTTCATAATATTCTCTCTTAGGGCATTACATGCCGTAAACCTCATACCTGTGGTCCATAACTGTTCCCAGTCAGCAAACATAATATTATGTCCAACATCTTGTGCCCATTTAATCATAGCAGATTTCACCGTTTCATCCTGAGTATTCCATTTCAACAGCAAGTCATACATTCTTGACAAATTCTTAGTTTTGGGTTCTAACAATTCTGTTTCTAGTTTTGATTTTTCCACCTGGAAGCCAATTTTCTTATCCAAATTGTATGCCTCCATTATCTGATAATAATGAAGCCAATCTCAGACTTTGTTTTTTAATTTCTCAAAACACTGCAATTTCAGTTTGTCTCCTTCTTGTTCCAAAATTTCCCAATATTTCGGCCATTTGGCCTCCATATTGAGCCTTTTCAGAGCTTTCGCTTCCATCGGTGACAACCACCTTGGGGTTTTGTTTTCCAATAAATCCTTATATCTTATCCAAACATTAAACAGTGCTTTCCTGACAATATGATTTTTAAATGCTTTATGTGCTTTGACCTTATCATACCATAAATATGCATGCCATCCAAATACGTTATTAAAACCTTCTAAATCCAAAATGTCTGTATTTTCAAGAAGTAGCCATTCTTTCAACCAGCAAAAAGCTGCTGATTCATAATAAAGTTTAAAGTCTGGCAGGGCAAATCCACCCCTTTCCTTTGCATCAGTTAATATCTTAAATTTTATTCTGGGCTTCTTGCCCTGCCAGACAAATCTAGAAATATCTCTCTGCCACTTCTTGAAACAGTCCATCTTGTCCACAATTTGCAATGTTTGAAACAAAAACAACATTCTAGGCAATACATTCATTTTTATCACAGCAATACGACCCAACAGTGAAAGCTTCAAATTTGACCAAATTTCTAAGTCTTTTTTCACTTCCGTCCAACATTTTTCGTAATTATCTTTAAATAAGTTCCCATTTTTGGCTGTCATATTAATCCCCAGATATTTCACTTTCTTAACCACAGTCAAGCCTGTCTCATTCTGAAACCTCTCTCTTTCAATCGGTGTTAAATTTTTCTCTAAAACCTTAGTTTTTAACTTGTTCAATTTAAATCCTGCCACTTGACCAAATTCTTGAATCAGTTCTAAAACCCTTTTAGTACTAGATTCTGGCTCCTGTAACATCAATACTAAGTAAGTCATCTGCAAATGCTCTCAGTTTGTACTGTTTGGCTCCGACCTGTATACCCTTCTAATCATATTCAGCAGAACCGCCAGGACCGATATAAAAAGCAGTGGGGAAATTGGGCACCCCTGTCGTGTCCCTTTTTCTATCTTAAATTCTTCCGTCACCACAGTATTTACAATTAATTTAGCCTTTTGTTCAGAATATATTGCACCTATACCATTTTCAAAACCTTGGCCTACCCCCATCCCCTGTAGGTTCTTCTTCATAAAGCTTCAAGAGATGTTTGCAAAAGCTTTCTCCGCGTCCACAAATATCAGAACTGCTTTAGTGTTTATATTCACTTCTAGTTTTTCCAAAATATCAATTATATTCCTCAAATTATCAGACAAGTGTCTTCCCGGGAGAAAGCACGCTTGATCTTTATGAATCTCTTCCATCAATACTTTTTTCAATCTCTTGGCCAAAATGTCTGCAAAAATTTTGTAATCCACATTAAGTAACGATATAGGGCGGTAGTTCTTAAGCTGAGTCTTTTCAGTCTCTGTTTTCGGTATAAGTGTAATGTACGCCTCTTTCCACGACTCTGGTGCCCCTTTCCCTTCCAATATTTCATTGCAGACTTCCTTCAAAGGTTGTACTAACCACTCTTTCAAGGATCTATAGTATCTAGAAGTCAGCCCATCCAGTCCTGGAGATTTGCCCAATTGCATATTTTGAATGGCACCTTCTACTTCCTGTTCAGATATTTTGTAGTTCAACATTAATTTGCTTTCTTGAGAGATTTTTTGTAATTTGTCTTCAAAAATTGGTCTGTATCCATTTCTTTCTGTGGCCCTTGTGTGTATAATTGTTTAAAATACCTCTGGAAGCAGTTTCTAATCTCAATTGGGTTATGTATATTCTTTCCTTCCACTTCTAAGTTTGTAATAGTATTTAATTTTTGTCTTTTTTTCATTTGCCAGGCCAGCAATTTCCCACATTTGTTAGCTGATTCAAATGTTTTTTTTCTCATTTGTTTAATTTTCCATTCTATTTCCTGATTCATCATTTCCATATATTGTACTTGATATAATTTTATTTCTCTCAAAATCTCCTGCGACTTTGGTTTTGCTCTCAATTTCTTCTCACTTTCTTTTATTTTCTCCAAAATTTTATCTTTCTTCTCATTTTGACTTCTCTTCTTTATTGCATTCTGTTGTATCAGAAACCCTCTCATAACAGCTTTGCTTGCGTCCCAGATTACTCTTTTTTCTACATTAGTATTCATATTTATTACAAAATAATCTCTCAAAGTTTTTTGGGCCTTTTTGTAGACTTCTTCATCTCTGAATAAGGTGTCATTCATCCTCCATCTGAAGGAGCCTGTTGATATTTGTTTCATCTCCATCCTTACAGCGTTATGGTCGGAGCAAGTTTTTGGGCAGATTTCCACTTTCTTTATCTTTGGTGCCATTCCTCTAGTTACCCATATTTGGTCAATTCTAGTCCATGTCATCTTGGCTTCAGAAAAGAAGGTTCCCTCTCTTCCCAGGGGGTTCTTTACTCTCCAAATGTCCACTAAGTCCATATTGTCTGTCATCTCAAAAAAGGTTTTCGGTAGTCTACCATCCTTAATAACTACCTGTCTTTGTGCCTTGTCCATATTTGTAGATACTACTCCATTCATATCCCCCATCAGAATCAGATTGTAATCCAGATAGTCCAATAAAGTCTCATGCAACATTTTAAAGAATTCAGATTTCCCCTCATTTGGTGCATATATTCCTACAATCAAAAATTTCTCTCCTTGAACTTGAATTTCAATTGCCAAAAATCTGCCTTGTTCGTCTTTAAAAACAAATTTCGGTAATAATCTCTCCTTTGCGTATATCACAACTCCTCTTTTTTTAACTTTATCAGATTAGATAAACTCCTGTCCCAATCTTTTATTAATCAGTAGTTTCCTGTGTAGCCTTGTTATATGTGTTTCTTGTAAACAAATCAAGTCCAATTGTTCCTTTTTTAATAGATGAAAAACACTTTTTCTCTTTCGAGGAGAGTTCAAACCATTACAATTCCAACTTAACAGTTGCAGAGCCATGATGGGGTTACTTCGCTTTGCCTCCAACTACGCCAAGTGTCTGTTCTTGTTCTGTCGATGATGTCTCTTTCTCTGGGCCGTGCAGTCCAAAGGATAAGTTTGATATGTCTAGTATTCCTTTTTCCAGTGCTTTTGGCTCTTGTCCGGATTCCGCTTCTTTCTGTAGATCTTCTTCGTGATCTTTCAAAAACCTATCTTTATCATTGACTGATCTTATTTTTATCTTTCTTCCTTTGTATTTAAAGGATAGGCCTTGAGGAAATTCCCACCTAAAGATAATTCTATTTCTTCTCAACAGGGCAACTAGGTCTCCGTAGTTAAACCTTAAGTCCAAAAGATGTTTTGGAATGTCCTTAAATATCTCCACACTTGAGTCGTCAATTTCCAAAGTCTTTCGATAGAGCAGATTCAAAATTTTGTCTCTCTCCTCTTTTGTTCCAAGAGTAATTAAGCAGTCCCTCACCTTGTTCCTCCTTTGTCCTCTTCCAAGTCTAAATGCACTCACTATCTTAAATTCTTCCTTCCCCAAGTCCTGTTGCCAAAAATCTGTGAATTCCTGTGTAAGAAATTCAACCAAATTGTCTTTCTCACGTTCTGGTACAGCCCTGATTCTTAAATTTCTTTGTTTCTCTTTCAATTCAATCATAGACAGTGTCAAACCGTGGTCTTCCAATTGCTTGTATACCAGTGGTAACTTCTCTTGAGTAGCAGTTGCTATATCTTTTGCTTCTTCAGCTATCTTTCGGGTCGAAGCAGATTCCTGTAATAATTTTTCAATAGATTCTGTATTGGTATTCACCTTCTGTCCCAAATTATTTATGCTTGTTGTATTCAGGTCAATTTTAACTGATGCTTCAGCTACTTGTTTATTTGTCTCAGCTACCTGCTTAGCTAAATTTTCCAAAGACTCATTAATTTTTCCAAGTGCATGTGCCAGAACGTCTTCGGACGACATAACTTTTGATTTGACCTGTGAAGGAGGAGCCCCTGATGTTCCAGATGCTCCAGATGTTGAAGCCCTTCGCTGCTGCGCAATGTCTGTCCGATAGTGTCTGCCAGACCTAGTAGTTTTTTCCTGCGCCAGCTCTAACTTTCCTCTCCCATCTGCCATAACACTCTCATGAGAATTCAAGGCCAATCCCACGGTTGAAAGTTTGTTTTGGAATGGAATTTTCCTCTTGTTATTGTAGCAATGTCAAACCTCCTCTAGGGGGACACAGTAACAGCCAGAGCTTGCAACTTTTAAAAACAAAAATGGTCCTTATAAGTCCCCCACTTCACCTAAAAACAACAGTTTCAATTGCACTTAAACAGTTACTTTAAAACTTTAGAACCAGGAGAGGTCCAGAAACACTGTATCTCTTTTGCAGAGTTAGCTGTCAAAGTCTACTGCTTACTGATAGGCTTTCCACTGAACGACATTCCTTGTCTAGGGGCAGTCCATTCCCAGGTTTTAGGCAGCGGATTTTAGCTTCCTTTCCCCCCCCTTTTTTGCAGATGAATACAGTTCAAAGCTTCCCCCCTCCTCTTCTGCAATCCGGAGGGGAGACCGCTTTCCAGATGTTAAGATTTAAGTCTTTTTCCAAACGTCTTTCCAAGTTTCCGCTTTACAGTCTCTTTGCTTTGCTCTATTTACAAGAAAGGAAGGCAGACTTCCTGGTTATACCTTCCCGCTTCGGTGTCGAATTAACTTAATTTTTCTCCTTTTAAATCCAATTTAATCCTACTCACGGGTAGTTGCTTTCAAAGTCCAATTGTCCCAGGAAAAAGTCAGCGCTCTCCGATAACGGCTGTGCGGCTTCACTCCGTGGAAGAAGCAGTCGACTCTCAGCACTGCGCCGCTCACCCCGTCCCGCTCCGGAGCCCTTAAAAGGGTCCCTTCGCAACTTGGGGGGGGCGCAAATGGTGCCCGCCGAGTCCCCACGTTCACAGGCTTCCCCCGCCTGTGATTTCTAAAGGGCTCCCCGCTTTGCCGCAGCGGTAAGACCCGATCCCGCGGAGCTGGTCCCTCCGAGACTCAGAGGGAATCCGCCATTAACGATGGCGCTGACCCGGAAGTCCCTTGCTGAAAGCTTTTTGAAAGTCCAAGTCCACACTATGTCAGCTGGATCATCTCTATCTATGTGCTTGCTGACATTCTCAAAGAACTCAAATAGGTTCGTAAGACAGGGCTTGTCCTTGCAGAAGCCAATCTGGCTCTGCTTCAGCAAGGCTTGTTCTTCTATATGCTTGGCTGTGTTATCTTTAACAACACTTTCCAACAGTTTCTCCAGGTCAGACATTAAACTGTCTGGCCTGTAACTACCAGGATCCCCTTGGGATCCCTTTTAAAAATTACATTGTTTTCCCCCACCGGCTTGCCTCTCCTTGGGATCTGACAATGCTGGTGTAGGAAGGAATCACCCTATTTGCCCAGACTGGGAGATTGCTGTATCCAGATGTTACCAGAATGGCATGGGACCCAGCCTTCCAGAAGCACCCCCACCCCCACGGCTCCAAAGTCACAGTTTTGCAGCCCTGCTATGTCAGAGACAGCATGAAGAGTAGCGGAAAATAACTTAAACGTGAGTTTTGTAGCTTATTAATTTTTTAAAGAATTGTCTCACAGTGGCCAGATATTTTTTGAATGTGTATAAAGGCTGGATTGACGTTGCACCCTCTGGCCACACACCCCGTGCACATCTGAGGTACTGACTGGAGCAGCCTTTGTACATAAAAGCTGTCCTCTATGTAGGCTGCTTGGACACAATCGGGGTACCACAAATATGCAGGGTCTCCGACTGCATGTACAGTTCCAACAGGTGTGTCAACTTGTATGTACATAGGGATTATGTCATGCATGCCCAGGGGGAATTTGCTTTTACTCTTGCTTCCCTGTTCCATACATGCTCTGAGAATCTCTGAACAGTGTTTCTGTGGCCAATAGGAACATGACAGTAAGAGAACACTATCATATTTTATTTTATTTTTGCAATGGGAGGAGAAGAAAGGTTGCCATACCAATATTTCATCAAGGATACTGAAGAGCTTATGACTGAGCCTATAAGTAGGAAAAGTACAGAATTCAAAATTGTCTCTCTAGGTCACCTCTGATGTTTTGTGGGGTTGCAAATGACGCATGCAGCTAAGGGCTGGTTTTGAATGCAGCAGCATTGGAGTTCTCTCTCCAAAACGTTATATTGAAAGAGCTGATTCACAGATCATACGAATGGACCTTGAGTCTTGTCTAATGTGGCAAGTTTTTCTGTTGGTTAAACAAATAAATAAATGGTGCTGCAGTGAGTCAGCAAAAGTGCAGGAAAATCCTGCGGTAGCATTTGCCAGTATTCAGGGGAAAGGATTTCCCATTCTTATGTAAGCGACTCTTGTGCCAACTCTGCTACCTGCGTGCAGATTCCAAAACAAATCAAATGAACTGTAATTCTGTGTCACGTACATGGAGTTAAACAACAACAAACCTGCCACTTTCAGATCTTCTTCGATAATTTTTATATCTTCTACAATAAGCCAGACTATTCTAGCCTGTAAGAAATCTAGCTAATATTTTAATACAGACTGCATGCACACCATAAATTTAAAGCACCCCCCCGAAAGAATCCTATCAACTGAAGTTTACTCTACATGGAGCTAAATTTCCCAGCACTAAATCCCAGGATTATTTGCAAGGGAATGTGCTTTCAATCTGTTTTACATGTATGTTATGCACTAAGACTTTCCTGGGGTTTCCATTTCCCTTTGCCTTTCAGGATAGTCTGTTGGATGGGGGGGAAATATCCCCCATTTTTCTGCCCTTATGGAGTAATTTTTACAGGATTCTGATTGACAATGTTCTCAGCTGTACCATTCCAATCTGAGTGAAATCACGCAAGGCAGTGGGCGAAGGAAAAGCAGAGTCATTGCTATCAAGGATGGGGCGAGCAAGCAAGGGGTGAGTCCGTAGGGCCTGCGGCTATCACTTAGTGGTAGAGTGCTTGCTTGGCATGCAGAAGGTCCCAGAGTCCAAACCATAGCTATCAACTGTCCCTTATTTGGTGGGAAAGTCCCTTATCCCAGCGCTGTGTCTCGCTGCTGTCCCTTATTGATGATGTCCCTTAAATTTCCCGGGTTTCAAAGGAAGCAGCTCCTCTCCCTCCCTCCCTGCCAGCCAGGGAGGAGGGAGGCTCCAACTGTGTTGCTTGGCTGCGTTGCTCACCCAATAAGGAGTCTAAGAACGACTGCGGGGTGGAGCTTGCATGCCTTGTGCCGATCAAATCGGCCACGTTGCCTGGGGACTCGCCTTTGCTCAGTGCTTCCCAGCGGAGAGGTGATGGTGGTTTTCCTTGCTGCATCCCCTTTGCCGGGTTGCTGCGCTGTGGGAACCACCGCTTGAGGCTTCGTTGGCTGCTGGCTGGGTTTTCTGCCTTTGGCTTGGAGGGGCTCAGAAGTTGAACATACCTGTGTTCGGAAAATCCCTTATTTTGGCTGCTGATCCCTTATTTTTGAGGCTGCTGGTCCCCTGTTTTCAAATCTGTAAGTTGACAGCTATGGTCCAAACCTTCCCGTTTCCAGTTAGCAGGTCATGTGAAAGATCTTTCTGCCTGAGACCTTGGGCATTTCTTATTCAGCCAAAGTAGAAAATAGTGGACTAGATCAGAGGTGTTGGTGGGCCACACCTCACACCACCCAGTGGCGTAGCTAGCCACTTGGGTGTCCAGTGCGGTGCGTGCATCCTACAGCCGGTGGTGGAGAGAGCTGCCCATGGGGGCAGGGCAAGCCAAGGCAGGGCGTGCTGCGTGGAGCCTCTCTGCAGCTTCCTCCTCAGCTGTAGGGTGGCTGAGGCGGTGGGCAGATGCAAGCCCTGCACTGCTCAAAAAAGCACTGCAGAGCTTGCAGGCAGTCCACCCACTGCCTTCCCCTCAGGAAATACGTGTGGCTCAGGCACGCTGCAGGGCCCACAGTGTAGCGCCCAGTGCCCCCCACCTCTCCTAGCTATCAGTGGCGTAGGAAGGGGTGTGTGGTGGGTGCGGGAGTTTTTTTTCCAAAAAAAAGTGTTGTGAGCCCAATTTTTATTTATTTATTTTAAAAACACATATTTTTGCGATTTTGTCAACCCCCTCAGTGATGACACCCGGGTTGGCCTACACCCACTGCACCCCCCTTCCTACGCCATGGACACCACCACTGACACTAGGAGCCAGTGTGGTGTAGTCATTAAGAGCGGTGGACTCGTAATCTGGTGAACCGGGTTCGCGTCTCCGCTCCTCCACGTGCAGCTGCTGGGTGACCTTGGGCTAGTCACACTTCTTTGAAGTCTCTCAGCCCCACTCACCTCACAGAGTGTTTGTTGTGGGGGAGGAAGGGAAAGGAGATTGTGAGCTGCTTTGAGACTCCATAGGGTAGTGATAAAGCGGGATATCAGATCCAAACTCTTCTTCTTCTTCTTGACCTTTGGCCATGTGGATTAGGACTGGTGGGAGCTGGAGTCTAACAACATGTTGAGGGCCACAGCTTCCCACTCCTGGGCTCGATGGGCTGGTTGACATCGTCTGTCTTGGGAGACAATGGAGGAATGCACCTTTGGGGGGTGAGGTCAAAACAATAGAAGGTGACAGCGCCTGCTGTGGCTGTAGAGGTCAATTCGAGAGAGAGACACAAATAGTCTGGCCTGGTCTGAAATTTCAAGAAGAGTAAGTGTGCATCCAGGCCAACATAATTTAGAGGCAAACCAACTCTTAAAGCACACTAAATGCATTCGGGGCATATGCTCAATCTTTGCCCCTGGACTGAGCTCAAGAGAAGGCAGTTTCTACAGTTTATAGCTCAAAGGGCTGTGCTTGGTGCTGATTGGTTGGCCCTTGTGTTCATCACACAGCCGCCACCTCTCCTTTTTTGGAGCATATCAAATGCAAAAGAACGTCACAGAAACAAAACAAGACAGGCCAAACAATTGTTTGATTAGAGAAACACGCAAGGGATTGAAAAAACGAATTTGATGTTTTATCCGTAAGCCGCTGTGAGTCTCTTTTAGGGAAAAAGATGGTCTATAAAGAAATATATAGAATCATAATCATAGAATCATAGAATTGTAGAGTTTGAAGGGACAATGTGGATCATCTAGTCGAACCCCCTGCAACGTGGGAATATGCAGCTGGGTAGTGATGATGATGATAATAGTGATAATAATAATAATGATGATGATAATAATAATAATAATAATAATAATAATAATAATAATAAATTACTCCTGCCCCCAGTCTTATGCATCATGGCATATGCCTCCATGACAATGATATAATAGGAAACACATGTGGAGAAGGGAGTATACAAAAAAGGGGTCTCAGTAAGCGACAGCTTAGAAAGGGAGGTTATTTAGCTCAAAATAGCACATAGAAAGAAAGCACACAGGCACCAAAGAGGGATGTGTTATCATTAAATCATTGTTAGGGGTCACTTCCTTTTTAATTTTTGTAGGTGGACATTCCTCTGGGAGGCACATGGTAGACTTAAATATCATTTTGCTTTCTTGCGGCTAATGCATGAGTCAGTGTTATATGCATACATTTTTTAAATCATCTTAAGAAAGATGGATCAGACCTGACTTAATGTGTAAATGAAATTAACGTGTCCATGTAAAAATTTGTCCAGAACCAGAAATAGCACCTTAGGGCAGCTGGACATTAGAGAAACTGAAGGTTGCAAAATCCAAAGCAAGGAGGATTATTTCGCTTGCTTCATTGCCCTCTGTGCCTTTCTGGGTGATTGGAGGGGATTGGAGCAAAATGAGAAAACTGTCAATCTGTCAAATGTTCTATAAATGACGCCAAGAGGAGACTGCTGAATTGAAGGTCATGTCTGTTGTTTAACAAAAGCAGCAGTTTCTCCAAGGGGGGGGGGATGTTATTAATTTTGAAACAAGCTGTACAACACTGACATTGTACATCCTTGATTCTATACAGTGTGGATGGGGAACCTGTGGCCCTTCAGAAGGTGACAGACTCCAACTCCCATCAGCCCCAGCCAGCATAGCCAATGATCAAGGATGATGGGAGCTGTAGTCCAATAACATCTGGTGGGCCATAGGTTCCTCACTGCTGCTCCAGAGTAAGAACTTGGGTTGTATTCTGACCTCCAGCTACACATTTGTTCCTGTAGACCTAGGGTGGGGAACCTCAGGCCCAGGGGCCAAATGCAACCCTCCAGTTGTCCTGGAACTCTCCTCAGGCCTTGACACCTCTCCTTAGGCCTCATTTCTCACTTGGCTCCCCAGGTGTTTTTGCCTGGCTAGAATCAGACCCTCCAAGTGTCCCTATTTTCCATGGACAGTCCTGGATTTACAGAAGCCGTCCCAGTTTCTGATTTGATCCTGAAATGTCCTGCTTTAC
This sequence comes from Podarcis pityusensis, assembly GCF_964106645.2. Lineage (NCBI taxonomy): Eukaryota > Metazoa > Chordata > Lepidosauria > Squamata > Lacertidae > Podarcis > Podarcis pityusensis. The sequence continues at coordinate 30,652 of NW_028293276.1, forward strand.
CTTAGGGCGTCCCTATTTCCATCAGAGCTATGTTTGAGGGTATGTTAGGATGTCCCTTCAGAAGACATCTGAAGGCAGCCCTGTACAGCAAAGTTTTAAAACGTTTTGTTATGTTTTTTATATATGGCTAGGGCAACCCAGTCTGATGGGCAGGGTAGGAGTAGTAGTAGTATAATAATAATAATAATAATAATAATAATAATAATAATAAATAAGGTGTCCCTATTTTCATTAGAGAAATGTTGGAGGATATGGAATGTTGTCTTTGAGCTCTCCTAATGCCTCTTGCTTGCTTGGATTGAAGATTTTTTTGGGGTGCGTGCGTGCGTGTGTGTGTGTAAAATCTAGCCTACTGTAAAACGTACCGTACATTTGTCGCTCCTGCTTTTGCACCTGGCCCTGCCCACCTCTGACATATGGCCTTCGGAAGATTGCCAAGAAAGGTGCATGACCCTTGAGCAGAAAAAAAAGTTCTCTACTCTTCGAGATCTTTGGCTGAGACCCTTCTATGAGCACCTTTCTTAGTCACAAGGAAAAAGCTTCCTGGCGATGATGCCTTTGAAACACCCTCCCAAAAGAGATGCAACTGGTGCTGACATTGCTGTTTTTGGTGCCATGTTCCACCATTTTGATTAGCACAGGCATTTTAAAGCACAGGTGGTCTTTCAGTCTGCTTCACATCTTTTGCCATGTTAGTCCTGACTCTCATTTTGTCAATTCTTTTGTGATGGCTGTTGGTTTTATTATATTTCTTTTGGGGGTGTATGAATAATTTTCCCCCTCATGTCTGTTGTATTCTGTCTTGGGGCCCTCAGACGAAGGGCAGTGCAGAATTACGCATTTTCATAATAAATGAATAAATTTGCTCATGAGTTTGAACCATGGGCTTACTGGTCTACCTGGACAACCTCTCATTTTATCTTAAGAGGTGTGCGTAAGTTTCTAGAATATGGTTATATTTTTGGATCATTCCACGCACCCGTGTGAACATACCCACGGCAGCTTCCAGTAAGGTTCCTGAATGCATGTGTGTGCAACGTGCATCACATTATGACCAGGACATGGCTCTCCTAGGCACTTCCCTAGAGGTCAGGAGAGGGGAAACTGAGGTCTCTCTGTTTCGCCCTGTGTTCTCTCCTTAGGCTGCTCACCTCACCAGCCTTGGTTTGCACCCTCCTTGAATGCTCTTGCCTGGCTGGAATTTGTCCTTGAGCTCAGAAAATGCCTCTTGCTTGCCTGGATGGAGAACAGAGAAGGGTGCGTAGCAACCTGTTTACTGTACAAAAGTAAAGATTTACATTCATTGCACTACATACTTTTGGCTCTGGCTCTGGCATCTGGATTCTGGCCTTCATAACATTGTCCAGAAGAGAATGTGACCATAGGGCTCAATTTCTCCCCACTCCACTCTTGCTAAAGGATACTGAACAACGTTGTTGAATTACCATTAGAATCGTGGAAGGGTCTTTCCTTGTGTCTTGCCTCACATCAGCAGTGAACAGGCGGTGGCAGCACTGAGCAGTGTGAAGCTGTTGGGTTGGTGGCACCAAATACTGTTGGGTAATTGGTTGGTGGCTATAGAATTGTGTTATAATGTCACGACGCTGACAGATGCAGAATGTCCAGAGTGAGGAATTAACTCTTTATTGGCAAAAGTGCACTTACAAGCTAGGGAAAGTCATGTCCGCCGAGACCATATAACACCAGTCCTGAAAGGCCTACGTTGGCTCCCAGTACGTTTCCGAGCACAATTCAAAGTGTTGGTGCTGACCTTTCAAGCCCTAAATGGCCTCGGCCCAGTATACCTGAAGGAGCGTCTCCACCTCCATCATTCAGCCCAAACATTGAGGTCCAGCTCCGAGGGCCTTCTGGCAGTTTCCTCACAGTGAGAAGTGAGGTTACAGGGAACCAGGTGGGAGGGCCTTCTCGGTAGTGGCGCCCGCCCTGTGGAACACCCTCCCATCAGATGTCAAGGAAATAAACAACTACCTGACTTTTAGAAGACACCTGAAGGCAACCCTGGGAAGTTTTTAATGTTTGATGTTTTATCACATTTTTAACATTCTGCTGGGAGCTGCCCAGAGTGGCTGGGGAAGCCCAGCCAGATGGGCAGAGTATAAATAAATGATGATGGTAATAATGATGATGTCCATCAGTTCTACGTCTTACTGCTACTCCTAGGTGTGTACCCAATGGGGCAGTTGCTGCAACGGAGAGGTCCTGCCCCTGACCTTGGCTTATGTATCTTCTCTGTTCAAGCTGCATGCAAGCAGCTGAAGACTCCACCTATGTGTAACCTGCTTCTGCTGTGCTCTCTTCAATCTTTTTGTGGTCCTGGGAGACAGTGGAGCAGGAGAGGTGGAGGCAGGAGGTGGAAGTCTATATTTGTGCCAGGAACAGGGAGGGGGGAAAATGAAGTGATACTATAAATAGTGGTAAAAATATAAGAACAAATCCACAATTTTACAAACTGCTGTCCCCCAAAATCTGTCACTCCACCAGACTCTGGACTTAATGACCTTGTGCTGTCATGAGTCCCATGGAGCTAGATGACCCTGGCAATGGTCCTAGCAGTGAAATTAGGACCCTGGCATGTGTTTGAATTGGTGGAGGAGCCCGGTGGTTTAGGGGGATGCAGAGTAGGAAGGGACAAAGAGGTTTGGCAGAAGAGTGTTCCATCTTCAAGGACATGGTGATGCCAATGCTGAGGTGAACAAACTCCACAGACCCAACCCACTTAAAGGAGTGCCCTCTTGCTTGCTTGGTTCACACATTTTGGGGGCTGTGGAATTGTTTTGGAAAGTATGAATAAGGTAGGTTTGCCTTTCAAGTTGAACTGAATCAGATCCTTCCGCTGTCCCTAGGTACAAGGCAGGCATAAGCAGTAGGTCCTGTCACGGACCTGTCAGCTGACCAAGGATGCTGAGCACTGACACCAGACTCTATAAGACAGGAATCATAGCGGATAGTCTCTAGGCTAGGGGTGAGGAACATTTTCCAGCACTAGAGGCAGAAAGTGAGCAGGGCCAGAGGCAAAAAGAGGATGGGAGAATGGGATTCTTCACAGCCATCATTACATGGGAAGATTTGTGAGAATATTCTTCCGATGTCAAAGAATCAAAGAAGGGAAGCAAGGGAGGGCACCTGCCCAGCCAGGAAAGTGAACTGTATGACCCAAACAGGTGCTTCTTGTCTCTTTGCTTCCACTGCCCATGACGCTGCTGAGCTCTGAATGCTAATTAAGTGTCTGAAGGAGGCCAGAATAAGAGCAAATGTTTTAAATAAGGGAATCACCTGGTCTTTCCATACACTGTGGGATACTATCTCTAAGAAAAGCAAAAGCTTCCCAGCAGGATGAAAAAGAGAATTTCAAAGTCAAAGCAAGAGTGGAGTTGTAGCATTTGAATATACCAAAAGACCATAGAGCACAACATCTACCTCCACTATCCTATATGGCAAAGTCTTCCCTTACCAGCATGTAAGGATCAGGCCAATGGCTCTTCTTCTGTCCTTCCCTTGCTGTGCCTGTAAGTGAACACTTTATCTAGCTAGATATAGATGTATTCACAAACGGATGCGGAAATGTGGAGAACTAAACAGTCGATTGGAAAAAATATAAACTTGGACAAACCGACATTGAAAGATTTGTCCATCCTTAGTGGTGACACATTTTTAGAGTGGGGTTTTCAGCCCTAGTGCCAACACAGAAAGGTTGATGTGGGAATGGAGGGACTATTTGGGTCATTGATCTGCATGAGATGGAAATGCGTTGGGGCCTAAATGTGGCCATAGCTTATAATCTATGGGTTCACCTGTGGCCAGAATCAAAGTTCTAGACCTTACAATGTGCTGTACCTGATACAGTGTTGTGGAATGCTCTCCCTGCTGAAATATGAGAGGCCCCATCAGTATTGGCATTCCACCGGCTCATGAAGACACCCCCTCATCTGATCTAAATGTCCTGTTTCGATTGCTGTTTCAACTCTTTTGATTGTTGTGCTGTTTTAACGAGTTTTAAACTTGCAAATTGGTTTTATACTCACAAAGAGCTCAGAAGTCATCCTAACAATTAAGCCATATATCATCATCATTGCCATCACCATAGGTTTATATCCAAAGCAGCACTAAGCATGCATCCCACCAGCACTTGTTCAATAGGACGTCTCTCCCCCTCTCGCCTGTGCCTTTCTCTTTTTCTGTGTTTGGGAAAGGTCCTGTTGAGCAAGCAGGAATCCCGATGCTTATGGGGTGCATGCAATCATGGGTATGGATCTCTTGCTTTGTGCAGGTACATTTGGATCAGCTTTCACATGGTGGTGCCAGGTATGCTTTGTGCCCAAGTGGAAAAGCAGCTGCAAATTGGTGCAAGATTTGGAACGCCATGTATTATGAGGTTCCCAGGGCAGGGTCAAGGCTCGGGTAGGAAGAAAGTAAATTCAGTTAATAAGGACCACATGACATACACAGCATATGCTGTTCAACAAAATATGAAAGACCTCCAACACTGATTTTGGCTGTTTTTAATTAAGATGTAAACTTTGATATCAAAGTGACACAAAATCCCCAATTTGCTCAAACATAACTTTATACCACTTAAAGGAATTTTACAAGTTGGGATAAATACTCTGTTTGGCTTCATGGCATATTGGATTAATTGTACAGCTTTCAGGAATTTGGCTGGAGCAAGCTGCTAATAATTCTAGCTCATGGCTTTCCTCATTAAATATATCTCAACTTTTTTTTTTACTCTAGTGTGCAAAAATAATATGTAATCAGACATATATGGTGAGCAGTAGCTTTATTTAGACTAGAATTAGTGCTTGGCTGTCTTCAGTACCACAGAACTGCACCTGAGCTTTCTGTATGAGCAAGAGGCAGAATATTT
>NW_028293275.1:0-39643 GCF_964106645.2 Podarcis pityusensis
GTGGATGTGGAATTCAGCATCTGGGTAACCTCAGGTTTCATTTCAACAAAAGGATTCTAGCAAAAGAAGAGCCTTCAAAGTGTGTGCAAAATAACTGATGAAATCTCAGGCACCAGAAAGTGGGTCAGCAACCATGGGGAGGGACTCATAGAATCATAGAATTGTAGAGTTGGAAGGCACCCCAAGGGTCATGTAGTGCAGTGCAGGATTCGCAACTGAAGCATCCATATAGAATCAATAGTTCAGTGCATTTCCCCATGACCAACAAAAACAGAATATGGCTGTCGTCTTATATACACTCCTAGGCAAGTCCTACTAAACTTAAGTTTTACTCCTGAGTAAACATGCACTGCAAATCATGTGCATTCTTAACTTATAGAGAAGTTTTTAAAATGTACAATTTGGATTGGAATAAGTGGGCAGCAGAATAGGACAAAGTATTTATTCATGCTGTGTATAATGAATGCATGGTACTAAAAAGCCACAGGATGTGCTCATGGTCACTGGCTTATAGGGGAATCAGACAAAATCATGGAGGAGTGGTCTGCCCAAAGGAGAAGTGATAGATCCTTGTACAAAGGCAGTATGTCTCTGAATTCTAGTTGCTGGGGAGCAACAATTGGGGAGGGCTGTTGCTGGCTTTCCTGGAGGCATCTGATTGGCTACTGGAGGAAGAAAGGCTCTTGGCTTTTGGTCTGACCCAGCAGGAGGTTTCTTGGTTTCTTATAGCACATAATTTGTAAATCACATTTGCACCCCCAACCCCCCACCCCGGTTTTAGCCTTATTCACTTATTTGGTCTTCTGTTCTTGCTCAAATACTATGTGGTATCTGGCCACCCTACTACAAAGTAGTACTACAAAATCACACATTACAAAGATCACTAATTTTCTATACTGTGTATAGAGATTTATTTATTTGGAACATTTGTGCCTTGCTGTTCAGCCAACAAGGCCACCAGACAACTTAAATGCAATCAAAGCAAGATGGTCCCTACCCACAGGCAAAGGGGGCAGGGAGGGAAGAGGAATATCAAATCTCAGTCACAAATCACTAAACAGTTGTTCCTATGTTGACCAGCTGGCACAGTTCAGGGGCTGGAGGTGCCTGAAGGAGCTGGGCCTCCAGCAAAGCTCTCCCACTGATGGCTGCCCCAGATAACAGTTGTGGGGAGAGGAGGCCTGAGGGAGCTGTCCTGTCACAGCAGAGCCAGTGGAGGGAGCTCTGCTTCACAGCTCTCCCGGAAGTACTGTAGTTTGGATACTACGGGCTCCTCTGCAAAGCTGAAAGCAATTGCTCTGTGAAATAAATAAAAAATTCAGTGTGTAGAAATCCTTTCACTATGTGTCTGTTTTGTATTTAAAGCTTCACAGCCACCAAGTGCTAATCAGCTTGAAGCATGCTACAAGTCTTTCATAACATTATTGATATAAGTAAAGAAACATCTCATGTGGGAAAAATAGACACAATGTTTCCTTAAGAATTAAAAATTCCAGCAATCACCATATGCAGCAGAATGAGGTGGCCAAATGGACCATACTACCTCAAGCTACAGGTGGGGAATAACACTTCTATGCGTAAAAACCAAAGCCTAGCACATCATAGAGAAGGTACTTGTCAATTAAAAAAGCTAGCCTTTCCCCTGCTTTGCTGGCTTTCTAGTTGCAGGGAACTTTTAGTGTGTGAAAGCAATTTTCCATTGCTGCTCTTGCAGTTTATTTGACAGTTTCAGATGGCTTTGTGTTGTTGTAAACAAAATCTGCCCTTATTCCTTTATTGGAGAACCTTGTAGGTTCTCCATCGGTAGGAGAAAATAACAGAGGCCAACCAGAGAATATTGAGAAGCAAAGCAGCTAGTAAGCCTGATCTTTATTAAACTGTTGCAACAGGGTGCTCCACCCACACGCAGGAGAGAGGAGGAGGACTGCGAACAATGTCTGCTTGCCATTTTGAAATTCCCTGCCCTGGAGCTCAAGACCACCCCCACAAACATCATACCTACATCACAGAAAAGGGAAATTTCTACAATAGAAATTTGAACGTTGTTTTTCCTGTCTGCCAGGTTATCTGATAATGCCTTATCTGATTGCCTTTCCTGGTAGTCTGGCCATTCCTTTGAGATGGTAATTACCCAATTCCTGAGACAATGGGAAGCAAAGACAGACCACTGAATACATAACAGTGAAAATACATTATTCCTTTCCACTTGGGATAATCTTGCCATAAATGCCCAAAACTAGCCTGACTAAGGAGTGGTGGAGAGGTATACTTCTGAATATTCAATAATTCTATAACATTTGCAGTATCAGATTGAGGTCTGCTGCTTCACATCAACAAGCTGAAAGGATTTACTCCATGACTTTATACTTTCCTTAATGGTAAATATTAAGTAGGGTAGACAAATTGCAACATTGAGCTATTTTAGTTCCCATGCCAATATTGTGTTGTGTAGTCGTTTAGTCGTGTCTGACTCTTCGTGACCCCATGGACCAGAGCACGCCAGGCACTCCTGTCTTTCGCCATTTAAAATTCCTTCTTGCTCCCTGTCAGTGGAGGCTTGTCCTTAAGGGGGACTGGGGCACTGCTCCACCAAGCTCAATTGTTTCTTGGCTGTCCTCCAACAGCCTGCTTCTTTCTTACATCCTCTCTAGGGTTGGCATGAGCAGTGAGCTCTTTCCTCCTCAGTCTCAGGGCTGCCTTTGCAGAACTCAACGAGGGGAGAGGGGCATGCCCCACATGTCCAGGGGAGGAGAGGGGGAGGGAAGCTGCTGCTCAGGCTCCTTGAGTGCGCCAGGTCAGACGTGACCCGGAGGCGGAGCTGCTGCTGTGACTGGGAGCGAGGTGCACTGCGGCCACCCACCCTCCTGCTCTCTTCCCTGGGTCAGGCCTAACCTAAGGACAGAGCTGTGGCCAGCAGACGCACAGCAGCTTAGGTCAGCTCCTTCTCACGCGGAGCCAGGCACCAATGAGGGAGCCTGCTTTGGGGGCACCTGTTTGTGCCCCCTGCCACAAATTTGTGCCCCCACGGCCCACACATGCTACACTTCTGGGTGGGGACAAAACCAGAGTTACTGTAGTTGGCTTCATCCATGGGCGTAGCCAGGATTTTTGTTAGTGGGGGCAGGCTTTTTGTTAGGGGGTCAGAACCTCAGTTAGCTATGTATTTTTATTTATTTTTATTTATTTGGCCCCCCTTGGCCACATCCATGGCTTCATCTATCATAACATTTTGGTAATGCCCTGACCCACCCACCCCAACACTGATGTTGATTTTCTGAGATATCAGGCGCTCAAGCACAAGTCAAACATAAAGAATCGCTGCTGTTTCTTTTTGTGTAGCCTGTTTAGACTTGAAATTCGCCTCAGGTTTTTATTCTCTAAGGAAGGTTCTGTAAAGTGCCGGATAATGTAGTAGCTCACAGCATGGCAGGATGATCCCAAGAAGCTCAGTTAGTTGGGGACATGGGCATAGCCAGGGGGTGAAGTGGCCACCCCTAAATCAAGTAAATAAATAAAAATATAGAGAGTCTGATATTCCAGATGCAATCACACTTCTTCCTTAGAGCAGCCTCCTATTCATTTATTTCTTGTTGAAAGATAAAGAAGTGTTTTGCAGAAACTAGCAACAACCTTATATATCAAGAAGACACATGTAGTTCATAGTAACTGTCTTTCAGGGCAGTTTGTCTAGGAACAAAAGCAAGTGTTGCTATGAACACTGACTAGTCACTAGAATAATAAGATGAAAGCTGGAGGTGGGGTTCAGGGTGGGGTTAGTCTTTCTTTAAACAAACATGTAAGTATGGATGCCAAGAAGAAGAAGAAGTAAGACAAGCGTTTCTGTGGGGGAGGGAGTTTATTGACTGCTCAGATATAAGACTCACAACATCATTTTATAACCAAAGAAAGTGCCTTTATGTGACCATTAAAACAAATCAACTGGAATTACCGTATTTTTTGCTCTATAAGACGCACCAGACCACAAGACGCACCGACTGCATAATCAAAAAGGCCAGTAAGTTACTGTGAGACAAACAGAGGAAGCTGTGTTCCTTTTCAAATCTGTCTGTCAAGAGTCACACACACCAAGCAAAAGCCACCCATAACAGACGTTTTCCTTGATAAATGGGAGAACTGTCTGATAATCAACAATCATATAATTTTATCCAGTAGTATTAGTTTGATCTGACGGAAACTGCACATTTCCCGAGAAGCACTGAAAGAATGCTTCATTTAACTACAAACCCCCAAATCTGGGATCCCATCAAAACTGATGTTTGGCAAAAGTTTTGCAGCAAAACCCTCACATTTTGTAACACCCCATAAACAGAGTAATTGATACATCAAACCGAGGTTCATAATTAATATCCAAAACCCAGCATTGTCCGATTCACTCCAAACTGGTGCCAAAGTCTGGCAAAAGTTTTGTAGCATTTTGCCAGACATTGTAGCATTTTTGTAGCATTTTGCCCGACAAACCAAGTAAGTGACAGGGGTCATAAGGTCACCCCAAAACCCAACATCGCCTGATTCACTCCAAATCAAGGCCAAAGTCTGGCAAATGTTTGCAGTAAAAACCGCATGTTTTGCAGTGCCCCCCAAATGGAGTGGTTCCTAGCACATCAGGAGGAAGAGTCAAGACAACCAAAAGTGGATAAATAGGTTGTATTTATTAAATATTTATTAAATATAACAACTTGAGGATCGGCAAAACTAGTCAGATTTGACCAATGTAACCAAATCAAATTGGATGATGGACTCAAGGGCATCCTGATCAAATTTGCAGATGACACCAAACTGGGAGGGGTGGCTAACACCCCAGAGGACAGGATCACACTTCAAAACGACCTTGACAGATTAGAGAACTGGGCCAAAACAAACAAGATGAATTTTAACAGGGAGAAATGTAAAGTATTGCACTTGGGCAAAAAAAATGAGAGGCACAAATACAAGATGGGGGACACCTGGCTTGAGAGCAGTACATGTGAAAAGGATCTAGGAGTCTTGGTTGACCACAAACTTGACATGAGCCAACAGTGTGACGCGGCAGCTAAAAAAGCCAATGCAATTCTGGGCTGCATCAATAGGAGTATAGCATCTAGATCAAGGGAAGTAATAGTGCCACTGTATTCTGCTCTGGTCAGACCTCACCTGGAGTACTGTGTCCAGTTCTGGGCACCACAGTTCAAGAAGGACACTGACAAACTGGAACGTGTCCAGAGGAGGGCAACCAAAATGGTCAAAGGCCTGGAAACGATGCCTTATGAGGAACGGCTAAGGGAGCTGGGCATGTTTAGCCTGGAGAAGAGGAGGTTAAGGGGTGATATGATAGCCATGTTCAAATATATAAAAGGATGTCACATAGAGAAGGGAGAAAGGTTGTTTTCTGCTGCTCCAGAGAAGCGGACACGGAGCAATGGATCCAAACTACAAGAAAGAAGATTCCACCTAAACATTAGGAAGAACTTCCTGACAGTAAGAGCTGTTCGACAGTGGAATTTACTGCCAAGGAGTGTGGTGGAGTCTCATTCTTTGGAGGTCTTTAAGCAGAGGCTTGACAACCATATGTCAGGAGTGCTCTGATGGTGTTTCCTGCTTGGCAGGGGGTTGGACTCGATGGCTCTTGTGGTCTCTTCCAACTCTATGATTCTATGATTCTAAGTCTGGGCAGGTGTGCTTGTTCACCTCCACCCACAAACACACAAGTGCTCAAACAGAGCTCTTTGCAGATCCTTAAGAATCATGTCACAACCCAAATCAGAAAGATGCATACCACCAGGTCTATACAACTGTGGGGCACAGAACATAACTCTGCCATAAGCACCCACATTTTCAGACACAAACGTCATTGTAGAATGATTAGCTTTATGTCTTGCTCATCCACCTTCTTAGGAAGGCTGCCCCCACTCCATAAGCACCTCTACAACATTCCAAATCAAACTATGATAAGCTCAAGGATGAGGAAGCACAGCTGATGGAGATATTTAGTGATCTCAACTGAATTTACCTCACCAGATTGTTATCCCCAAGATGGATGACCAGAATATCAGGGTTAGGGTTAGGGCAGGGGATAGGTGGATGTTCAGGGTTAGGGTTAGTGCCTGGGGTTTTTTTCATGCTTTTTAAGCTTCTAATGATATTGCTTCATTTTTATGAGACTGGATAATTCCAAAAAGTAAGCAAACTACCTGAAACGTAGCAAAACTAAGAGAAATGTTGTCAGGGGTTCAGGAGCAGAGGCAAGGGCAAGGGAGGAAACAGAGAGCGAGGGAGAGGAGGCAGAAGAAAAGATGAGTGATGACGACGACCCGAGATCTCCGAGTCTTTCCAGTGAATCAGAAGATTCACAGAAAGGAGCACCAGTGGCCAGGGCAAGGGGGGAGCCTAGGGGGACACCCCAGGAAGATAGAGCCAGAGGGGACTCAGAGGGGAGCAGTTGGAAATCAGGACCAGCGTCACCGCCAGAGAGCAGGGAAGAGGAAGGGCGCCAGGGATCAAGCGCTGGCAGCTCACAACAGGGGGGAGGGCACGAGTCAGGAGTGGCCACACCTCCATCGGGGAGCGAAGAAACGGTCAGACGGAAGGTGGAAGGTTGGGCGCGCGTGCCAAGTTCAAATGCACAGGAAGGTGGCGCAGTAGGCAGCCCGGAAAGGGAGCCAGGTCCTAAAGCCCGCCGAAAGGAGGGAGAAGAGTCAGGGGGGTCAGCGTCAGAGGAATCCCGGAAGGAAGAGACCCCGGGGGGCAGAGGGACCCAGAGAAGAACAGTCAGGCGGAAAAGGTGGAGCAAGGCTAGGATATTAAGTTGGTGTACAAGGGGCGGAGACTCAGATGGAGCTTCGCCGATCTAACCATGAGACGTAGAGTTGCACGCAGCAGCTTGAGAATGGAAACTGTAACTCAATAAAGACTTTTATTTAATGATCGCTGGCTAGCGTGATCCTCTGTGAGCTAGGATCTGGAAGCAGCTCTGACAAATGTGAAAACCAAAAGTGAGATACCAGAAACCCAACAAGGAAGGAATTCATGAAAAAGGAAAATCGCCAGACAGAGACTTCAATCAAATCATTACCAAATTCACCAGAATCCCAAAACCAATTGAAAAGAAGCAGAAATGTGAGAAGCAGAAGAAATACCACCAGAAACCCCCAACAAGAGGGAAAAAGTAAATTGCGCAGAAACCCCAAAACCAGTTAAACCTTAGTTTTGCATGGTGTGGGGATGATTTCGCTTTTCCCTGAGATGTTTACTGCGTGGGTTTCTTATGGTTCTATTCAATTGGTTTTCTCATCTTTGGTGGATGTGGTTTGTTTCTGTTGTTTCTGGTTTGTTTTTGGGATTATGTTGAATTTTTTCTGTGGTTTTCGTTTCATAGATTCTTTTATATAAATTACGATTGTGAAATATACTCAGAGTCTTGTATGTATTTCATGCTCTTTATTGCCGCCACCCCCAACCTCAGGCTTTTATATACATTATTTACACAATGAGTCCCGTCTGACTGGCTAACTCTGCTTCCCTCTTGGAGCCTGATTGGCTTGCAGGAAAAGACCAATCAGTTGTTGCATTCTAGGATCCAAGGTTAGTACATAACAGATTGGGTGCTGGATTTATGGTGAGTGTGCTTCATTTCTAGGTTTTTTGGGTTTTGCACCTTTGAGAATATTAATTTGTATGAGATCTGATAATCCCAAGAATAAAAGGAAAACCACGAGAAATGAAGCAAAACCACCAGAAATGTCTAATGACCATTCCAACAATGAAGTCAAGCACTAAAAACACAAAAACCTACTGAAAAGAAGCAGAAGAACCATGTAAAAGCAACATCAATGGAAACTGACAAAGAAGCCAACCAATCCCAAACAAAGCAGATTCACCAGAAACCCCCAAAGCATTCAAAAGTATTACCACCAGAATGCAAAAACAATAAAACTTCTCAAAAGAAGCAATAAAGCAAAAGTCCAAAAAACAAGCTAAACCAATGGAAAAGAAATGAAGCCAGCTGCAAACGAAGCACATTCACCAGAAACCCAAGACTAAGTGAAAACTAGTATGCTATGTTGGTTAATTTCTGTTGCTTGAAGTGCTTTTGGAATCCCATAAATTGCATGCTTGTTGAGTTTCTGGTTTTGCTTTTTAAAAACTGGTTTCCAGTTTCTTGTGGCATTGCTTTGTAATTGGTGGCTTTACTGCTTCTTTTTTGTTTTCTGCTGATTTGTTTAATTTGGGGTGGTTTTGCTTGTTTTTTGCAATTGTTTTGCTTCTTTTACTTTGAATGGTTCTGCGGTTCTGGGTGAGATTGTTTCTTGGTTTTCATGTCTCCTGGTTTTGCCTCATTTTGGGAATATTTCTTGGTTTTTGTGCTTCTGGTGGTATTTCTTCAATTTTATGACATAACCAAGCCAAAACACCAGAAACACAGAAACAAATCATAAAGAAGCAGAGCTACCAGAAATCCAAAGCAAATTAATCAGAAATCCAAACAACCTATGAAGATGATGCAATACCAAAAGAAACACAAGAGCCAATTAAAAAACTGCTAAATGAAGCAACACCACAAGAAACAAAGAAAGCCTCATGACCTACAAAATGAAGCAATAACACAAAACACCACAAAAAGAAGCAAAGCGTTTAGGATTAGGTTTGGGTAAAGGTTAGGGTTACAGTGAGAGTTGGGTTTGAGTTGGATTAGGATTAGGAGTTAGAGTTGGGGTTGAGTTACGGTAAGAGATGAACAGCAGCATGAGAAATATAATTTTATTACTTAAGGTTAGGGTTAAATTAGGCTTAGGTTTAGACTGAGGCTTAGGTTTGGGTTAAGGTTAGGGTTAGAGTGAGGATTAGGTTTGAGTTAGGGTGAGCATTAGGGTTAAGGTTTGGTATTGGGTTGGATTTGAGTTAGGCTAAGAGAAGAACAGCAGCAGGAGCAATATAATTTTATTATTTATACTCCACCCAAGTCACTTGTGGCCGCTTTCAATAAAAGGTAAAAACATGAGCGCACTCTAAGTGAATGCTCATGAATGTAGAAACTCTTACTTCCCATAGAATTCCCAAAGAAGACCTGGGAATTGTAGCTCTGAGCTTCTTTGCAGAGGGTTGGACTAGATGACCCTTGGGTTCCCCTTCCATCTCTACTAGGATGCTCCTTGTCTCACTCTCACTCACTCACTCACTCACTCACACACTCCTCCTCTCCTTTTCATGGCAGTTTCACCTTTTTCTGCACTCCTGGCAAAGAAGGGCGGAAGAGGCTGTGCTGCCGCCATGTTGGGCGAGGGCAGGGGTACCGGAAAAAGGTGCCACCGGAGGAGAGGCAAGAGGACAGGAAGAGGAGAGAAATGGGCGGAAGAGGCAGTGTTGCCGCCATGTTGGGCGAGGGCAGGGGTACCGGAAGGACGTACCACCGGAGGAGAGGCAGGAGGACAGGAAGGGGAGGGGAAAGGGCGGAAGAGGCTGTGTTGCCGCCATGTTGGGCGAGAGCAGGGGTACCGGAAGGACGTGCACTGGAGGAGAGGCAAGAGGACAGGAAGGGGAGGAAAATGGGCGGAAGAGGCTGTGTTGCCGCCATGTTGGGCGAGGGCAGTGGTACCGGAAGGACGTGCAACCGGAGGAGAGGCATGAGCACAGGAAGGGGAGGGAAACGGGCGGAAGAGGCTGTGCTGCCGCCATGTCGGGCGAGGGTAGGATTACCGGAAGGAGGTGCCACCGGAGGAGAAGCATGAGCACAGGAAGGGGAGAGGAAAGGGCGGAAGAGGCGCTGCGACGTTGGGCCAGCAGAGACGTGCCGAGCCAGGCTGGCCCTCTCTCTTTCTCCAGCCCACTCCCTCTCGACCCCGCTCTCCCCAGGATGCAGCCCTGCCCCCCGCCTGGTCCTCACCTGCCTTTCTCCCCCAGTGGCCTTCCTCTCGTGCCCCTTGGCGGAGGGATGGTGCGGGTGGGCTGCGGAAGTTTATATACAAGTATATACATACCTAGATATAGGTGTCCGTTTGAAAATATATAAAAATAAAATGGATATATGTATATGTGTGTGTATATATGCAGTGCTTCTTTTCTAAAAAAAATGATTGGGGGTACTCTCATTTTGACTCAAGAAAATCACCATTTTATAGTTCAAACCGGGAAAAATAAATACAGTAAATGGACAAAAGTACATTCACAAAATGTTTTAGGAGTATGCGTCCCCTTTCTAGCTTATTTCTAGGTATATGGAAGCGAAAAGATGGTGTTGTGTTAGTGTGGTCTCATTACACACACTTTGCGATTTCTGGGTCAACACCAAAGAACACAACTTGAAATGAGCCCAATCCAAGATTCTTCTTTCTATGTTGCTGGAACCCAAAACAACCTGATTGGCTTTCTTTAGGCTTATTACACATCGCTTTGCTATTTGTGGATGAATGAACACCGAAAGAGCAATCCAAGTTTATTCGTCCTTTTTCTATTGAGATGGAACCAAAACACCTATGCATGATTTGGGCTGATAACAAACAGGTCCCTCTGCGATTTTGGGGTGAATGTGCATTATAATCCCAAAAACACCAATTCGTAATGAACTCAATCAGAGCTTAATTATCTTCTTTTTATGTAGCTGGAAGCCAAAACACCTTTTTCCTTTGGTTGGAGGTGATTCTGGTGCACACACAAAAAACACCATGCGAATTGAAATAAGTCCAATCAAAGCTTATTCGTCGTCTTTCTACGCATATGGAAGCGAAAAGATGGTGTTGTGTTAGTTTGGTCTCATTACACATCGTTTTGCTATTTGTGGGTGAATGAATAACGAAAAAATAATCCAAGCTTATTCGTCCTTTCTCTATTGAGATGGAACCAAAACACCTATGCTTGATTTGGGCTGCTAATAAACATGTCACTGCGATTTTTGGGTGAATGTGCATTCTAACCCCAAAAACAGGCAATTTGAAATAGGCCCAATCAGAGCTTATCTTCTTTTTATGTAGATGGAACCGAAAACACCTTTTTGCTTTGGTTGGGGGTGATTCTGGTGCACACCCAAAAAACACCATGCGAATTGAAATAAGCCCAATCAAAGCTTATTCGTCGTCTTTCTACGCATATGGAAGCGAAAAAACGGTGTTGTGTTATTTTGGTCTCATTACACACTGCGATTTCTGGGTCAATGTGCATTAACACCAAAGAACACAACTTGAAATAAGCCCAATCCAAGATTCTTCTTTCTATGTAGCTGGAACCCAAAACAACCTGTTTGGCTTTGTTTCGGCTTGTTACACTTCACTTTGCTATTTGTGGGCGAATGAACAACGAAAAAACAATCCAAGCCTATTCGTCCTCTTTCTATTGAGATGGAACCAAAACACCTATGCTTGATTTGGGCTGCTAATAAACATGTCACTTTACCATTTTTGTCTGAATGTGCATTAGAATGCACAGGATTATTACACATCGCTTTACTATTTGTGGGTGAATGAATAACGAAAAAACAATCCAAGCTTATTCGTCCTTTTTCTATTGAGATGGAACCAAAAGACCTATGCATGATTTGGGCTGATAACAAACAGGTCCCTCTGCGATTTTGGGGTGAATGTGCATTATAATCCCAAAAACACCAATTCGTAATGAGCTCAATCAGAGCTTAATTATCTTCTTTTTATGTAGCTGGAAGCCAAAACACCTTTTTCCTTTGGTTGGAGGTGATTCTGGTGCACACACAAAAAACACCATGCGAATTGAAATAAGTCCAATCAAAGCTTATTCGTCGTCTTTCTACGCATATGGAAGCGAAAAGATGGTGTTGTGTTAGTTTGGTCTCATTACACACACTTTGCGATTTCTGGGTCAATGTGCATTAACACCAAAGAACACAACTTGAAATAAGCCCAATCCAAGAATTTTCTGTGTAGCTGGAACCCAAAACAACCAGTTTGGCTTTGTTTAGGCTTATTACACATCGTTTTGCTATTTGTGGGTGAATGAATAACGAAAAAACAATCCAAGCCTATTCGTCCTTTTTCTATTGAGATGCAACCAAAACACATATGCTTGATTTGAGCTGCTAATAAACATGTCACTCTGCGATTTTTGGGTGAATGTGCATTATAATCCCAAAAACAGGCAATTTGAAATAAGACCAATCAAACTTAATTATTTTCTTTTTATGTAGATGGAACCCAAAACAACCTGTTTGGCTATGTTTAGGCTTATTACACTTCGCTTTGCTATTTGTGGATGAATGAACAACGAAAAAACAATCCCAGCTTATTCGACCTCTTTCTATTGAGATAGAACCAAAACACCTATGCTTAATTTGGGCTGCTAATAAACAAGTCACTGCGATTTTTGGGTGAATGTGCATTCTAACCCCAAAAACACCAATTTGAAATACGCCCTATCAGAGCTTAATTATCTTCCTTTTATGTAGATGGAAGCCAAAACAACTTTTTGGTTTTGTTTGGGGTCATTCTGGTGCACACACAAAAAACACCATGTGAATTGAAATAAGCCCAATCAAAGCTTATTCGTCGTCTTCTACGCATATGGAAGCGCAAACACGGTGTTGTGTTATTTTGGTCTCATTACACACACTTTGCGATTTCTGGGTCAATGTGCATTAACACCAAAGAACACAACTTGAAATAAGCCCAATCCAAAATTCTTCTTTCTATGTAGCTGGAACCCAAAACAACCTGTTTGGCTTTGTTTAGGCTTGTTACACTTCACTTTGCTATTTGTGGGCGAATGAACAACGAAAAAACAATCCAAGCCTATTCGTCCTGATTCTATTGAGATGGAACCAAAACACCTATGCTTGATTTGGGCTGCTAATAAACATGTCACTTTACCATTTTTGTCTGAATGTGCATTAGAATGCACAGGCTTATTACACATTGCTTTAGTATTTGTGGGTGAATGAATAACGAAAAAACAATCCAAGCTTATTCGTCCTTTTTCTATTGAGATGCAACCAAAAGACATATGCTTGATTTGGGCTGCCAATAAACATGTCACTGCGATTTTTGGGTGAATGTGCATTCTAACCCCAAAAACAGGCCATTTGAAATAAGCCCTATCAGAGCTTAATTATCTTCTTTTTATGTAGATGGAACCCGAAACACCTTTTTGGTTTTGTTTGGGGTCATTCTGGTGCACACACAAAAAACACCATGTGAATTGAAATAAGCCCAATCAAAACGTATTCGTCGTCTTTCTACCCATATGGAAGCGAAAAGACGGTGTTGTGTTATTTTGGTCTCATTACACACTGCGATTTCTGGGTCAATGTGCATTAACACCAAAGACCAGGACTTGAAATGAGCGAAAGCCAAGATTCTTCTTCCTATGTAGCTGGAACCCAAAAGAACCAGTTTGGCTTTGTTTAGGCTTATTACACTTCGCTTTGCTATTTGTGGGCGAATGAATAACGACATAACAATCCAAGCTTATTCGTCCTCTTTCTATTGAGATGGAACCAAAACACCTATGCTTGATTTGGGCTGATAACAAACAGTTTCCTCTGCGATTTTTGTCTGAATGTGCATTCTAACCCCAAAAACACCAATTTGAAATAAGCCCAATCAGAGCTTAATTATCTTCTTTATATGTAGCTGGAAGCCAAAGCACATTTTTATTTGGTTTGAGGTGATTCTGGTGCACACCCAAAAAACACCATGCGAATTGAAATAAGTCCAATCAAAGCTTATTCGTCGTCTTTCTACGCATATGGAAGCGAAAAGATGGTGTTGTGTTAGTTTGGTCTCATTACACACCCTTTGCGATTTCTGGGTCAATGTGCATTAACACCAAAGAACACAACTTGAAAAGCCCAATCCAAGATTCTTCTTTCTATGTAGCTGGAACCCAAAACAACCTGTTTGGCTTTGTTTAGGCTTGTTACACTTCACTTTGCTATTTGTGGGCGAATGAACAACGAAAAAACAATCCAAGCCTATTCGTCCTCTTTCTATTGAGATGGAACCAAAACACCTATGCTACATTTGGGCTGCTAATAAACATGTCACTCTGCGATTTTTGGGTGAATGTGCATTCTAACCCAAAAACAGGCAATTTGAAATAGGCCCAATCAGAGCTTAATTATCTTCTTTTTATGTAGATGGAACCTGTCAGAGTTGCTTCCAGATCCTAGCTCACAGAGGATCACGCTAGCCAGCGATCATTAAATAAAAGTCTTTATTGAGTTACGGTTTCCATTCTCAAGCTGCTGCGTGCAACCCTACGTCTAATGGTTAGATCGGCGAAGCTCCATCTGAGTCTCCGCCCCTTGTACACCAACTTAATATCCTAGCCTTGCTCCACCTTTTCCGCCTGACTGTTCTTCTCTGGGTCCCTCTGCCCCCCGGGGTCTCTTCCTTCCGGGATTCCTCTGACGCTGACGCTGACCCCCCTGACTCTTCTCCCTCCTTTCGGCGGGCTTTAGGACCTGGCTCCCTTTCCGGGCTGCCTACTGCGCCACCTTCCTGTGCATTTGAACTTGTCGCGCGCGCCCAACCTTCCACCTTCCGTCTGACCGTTTCTTCGCTCCCCGATGGAGGTGTGGCCACTCCTGACTCGTGCCCTCCCCCCTGTTGTGAGCTGCCAGCGCTTGATCCCTGGCGCCCTTCCTCTTCCCTGCTCTCTGGCGGTGACGCTGGTCCCGATTTCCAACTGCTCCCCTCTGAGTCCCCTCTGGCTCTATCTTCCTGGGGTGTCCCCCTAGGCTCCCCCCTTGCCCTGGCCACTGGTGCTCCTTTCTGTGAATCTTCTGATTCACTGGAAAGACTCGGAGATCTCGGGTCGTCGTCATCACTCATCTTTTCTTCTGCCTCCTCCCCCTCGCTCTCTGTTTCCTCCCTTGCCCTTGCCTCTGCTCCTGAACCCCTGACATCCATCCCCCCCTCGAAGCCCCCTCTTCCCCCCTCCCCTCCTTCCGGTGCGGGATCTGGGTGCTGCTGTGTCAGGGGGACGAATGTCGGATACAGTTCGCTTCCCGTGGCGGGCCGCCATCCGAAGTCTTCCGGTTCTTCCTCCCTGCTCTCGTTGACGACGGTCACCTCCGCTTCCATCTCTGTGCCGCCGTGCTCGAAACCCGGGTCGTCCCCGAAAACGTCCATGTCCATCTCTCCCTCGTTGCCTTCTGGAGACGTTGCTCGTCCTGGACCCTCCAGCCACCTTCTGCGGAACTGCTCCTCTGGTCGATCATCCCACCAATACGAGGGTTCTGAAGCAGATCCCGAGGGTGACCCCTCCGGGGAACGGGCGTCTCGTGTCGGTTCCTCGTCCGAGTCGAACCCCCGGAACGTGCTGGCTGAAAGCGTGGGCGTGAAAAGCCAGTCGTCGAAAAAGTCTGCTGGCATTGGCCTGTGTGGGAAGAGGGCATGAAACTCTTCTTTGAGCAGAGGTTCGTCTAAAGCGTAGCCCGGCACCCAGCTGTTGGCACTGGCCGGGGTGCCCTCCTTGGCGAGAAGGTATTCTACCCCCTCTTCCCCCCATCTGGAGTCCAAAATCTCCGTGACTTCGTTGATGCGCTCCTCCTGTGCCACTCCCCCTTGCCCGGTTCTCTCTCGGAGCGGACCCGGTGCCGTTCCTGGTTCCTGAAACCTGTGAGGTGCCTTGTAGGGAGTGAGCACCGATCTGTGGAACACCGGATGCATTCTGGAACCCTCCGGAAGAGCCAGCCTGAAAGCCACCGGGTTGACCTGTTCGTCGACTTGGTAGGGCCCCAGTTGTTTATGCCCTAGTTTCTTCTTCGCCAACGACCTGGCCGGCACTGCGTGGGCTGCTAACCAGACCCAGTCTCCCACATGGATCTCTTCGCCAACCCTTCTGTGTTTGCCCGCTTGTACCTTGTATGCGTGTTTAGCCAGCTCCAGGTGCCACCGCAGCTGATCGTGGACCTCCTGCAACTCCGACGCGAACGCATCTGCTGTCTGCGGCTCCCCCTCCCCCATTCTTTCCAGTCCCGGGAAGGTTCTGGGGTGCCTCCCGTTGTTGGCGAAGAACGGCGTGACCCCCGTGGACACGTGCTTCGTGTTGTTGTAGGCGAACTCGGCGAGAGGCAGGTAATCCACCCACGTCGCAGGCTGTTGATTCGCATAACATCTCAGGTACTGCTGCATGATGGCATTGACCCGCTCCGCTTGCCCGTTGGTCTGCGGGTGTCTAGCCGACGCCAGGTTGATCTTGACGTTCAGGAAGCCCATCAGCCTCTGCCAGAAGTTTGAGATGAACTGTCGCCCTCGGTCGGACAGAATAGACCGCGGCAGACCGTGAACCTTGAACACGTGGTCTATGAACAGTTTGGCGGTTTGTTCCGCCGTGGCCACCTTCGCACACGGAATGAAATGTGCCATCTTGGAGAACAAGTCCACCACCACCAGCACAGCCGTCTTGCCCCTCGAGCTGGGCAGATCCGTGACAAAGTCCAGGGCCACTCTCTCCCATGGTTCGAACGGAGTTTGCAGCGGTTCCAGCAGTCCGGCCGGCGGTCTGTGCACTGGTTTGGCCCTCTGGCAGGTGTCACACCTCGCCACGTAGTCCGCGACTTCCCCTCTCATTCCGGGCCACCAGAAGTCTCTGGCGACTAATTCCACCGTCTTCTCCTTGCCAAAGTGCCCGGCAGTGGGCGCGTCGTGCAGCTGCTGCAGTACCTTGGCGCGAAGTTCGTCTCCCGGCACGTAGATGGCCCCTTTACGGATGAGCAAACCATCTCGCAGCTGGAACTCGTCGGTCGCTGCCGTGCCCCTGTGCACCTCTGCCATCTTTGCTTGCGCGAAGGAGTCATCCTGCAACGCTCGTCGCACCGCATCCAGGTCAACTGTTGCCGCCGCGCACGCCCACACTGTCGGTGCGAAGATGTGCATGGCGGCCGCTGGCGTTGCCTCCTCCAGATACTGTGGCTTACGGGAGAGAGCATCCGCCATGATGTTGGTGTCCCCCGGGACATATTCTATTCGGAAGTCGAAATTCGCAAAGAACTCAGCCCAACGTATCTGCCTCTGGTTCAGGAACTGTGCCGTGCGCCAGTGCTCTAGATTCTTGTGGTCCGTGCAGACCTGCACCGTGTGCTTGGCGCCGATCAGGAAGTGCCTCCACGCTTTGAACGCTGCATGAATGGCCAGCAACTCCCTGTCCCAGATGGTGTAGTTCTGTTCGGACTTGCTGAGCTTCCTTGAGTAAAACGCTCCCGGCCTCCAAACCCCCTGCGGGTCTTTCTGCAGCAGGACTGCTCCCACGGCTCTGTCCGAAGCGTCTGTCTCCACCCTCATCGGCCTGCTGGGGTTGACATGAAGCAGCTGCTCTTCCGACGCGAAGAGACGCTTGAGTGCCTGAAAGGACTGCTCCGCCTGCTCTGTCCAGATGAACTTCTTTTTCTTGGAGCTGAGCGTGTCCGTGATGGCCGCTGTCTGCATCCTTCTCGCAGAAAACCTCCAAAAATTCTGCGTACTTGTGGGGAACCGCTTGCAGCGTGCCTAGCTGCAGCTGTGACTCCTCTTCCTCTCCTTCCTGCCTGGGCACGATGCAGTGTTCAGCGCAAAAGGAAGAGCCGAAGGTCAGCTGCCTCTGGTACCAAGCCAGCGTCGGGCTGTGCTTGTCCAGCCAACTCATGCCCAATACAATGGGCGTGTCCGATAGTTGAGTGACATTGAAGCTGATGATTTCCCTGTGATTCCCAAGTCGCATCACCATTGGTGGCGTCTGCTTCACCACTTGCCCCCCTAGCAGCTCCCTGCCATCCACCGTGACAACCTGCAGGGGCAGCGTGGCAGGCAGCAACTGTATAGCGTGCCGGTCGACAAAGTCCTGCCCTATAAAGTCCGCATTGCTTCCGGAGTCAATGGTGATTGGCACGTCCATGGTGATTCCATTGGGCAGCTGGAGCGACGCGGTGAGCCTCACTACCGGTTTGGGCGGGAGGGGGTCCATGGGCTGTAAAATCTCTGGGGACTGCTTCACTGACACGTCTGGCTGGGCCCCAGTGCCTCTTCCAACCAGACTCCGTCGTTTCCCTGCTGTGGTTGTCCTTGCTGCGTTGCTGCAGTTACCATTGCTGAGGCTGCAGTGTGCTTGTGGAGCCTCTGGGGACACTCTTTCGCCATATGCTGTGGATCATCGCAGATGTAACACTTCCTGTTCCCTCTAGGAGGCTTCGCTTTCACTGCTGCCGGTGCTAGGGCTCTGGCTGCTGACTGAGCCCTTGCACCTCCAACCTCCATAGGTTCCGCTCCTCCTCCTGGCGGAGGCGTGGATTGCGCACGCGCTGCTTCTCTGGGAAGGAAGGAGGAGCCCCTGGCTGGTTCGCGCCCTCCACGCCCTTCGCCACTGCTCCACGGACGTCCTTCCAGCCGCACCCCCACCGCCAGCGCCCTCTGAACGATCTCCTGCGTGGTCCGGGGTCTCTCCCCCCTCGCAATTTCATCTTTAACCGAGCCGTGCAATCCCTCCCAAAACAGGTCTCTTACAGGAGCCGAATCTCTGTCCCATTCCAGAGCACTGACCAAAGCGAAAAAGCGGGCATGGTACTGCCTTACGCTGGCCCTCCCTTGCTTCAGTCCATGTATCTGCTGCCGAGCAAGATCCACGTCAATGCTTGACAAAAAGCACCCATCCATCGCTTTAATAAAGGCATCCGCGTTTTGGAGCGCCGGATCCTTATCTCTCCACAAATTGCGCAGCCATGCTTTAGCATCTCCATGCAAATGGGACATGATGAATCCCACCTTCTCTTGCTCATCTCTAAAGTCTTTGTTCAGCAGTTGCAGTGCACACATTACATCTGCTCTAAAGTTGGGGTACTGTTGCAAATTCCCATCGAAGTGAGAGACCAAACCGCCTGTTCGTCTCCCCAACCCAATCCCCTCCGGTTTGGGTGTCAGTTGCCCTTGCTTCGTAAGCACTTCCAACCTGACCTGGAGATCCCTGTAGGCGGCAGCTGCGTCCTCCTCTCTCTTCCTGGATGCAAGAGCCTCGGCATTCAGGCGCGACACTGCTTCTCTGAGTTCCACTATCTGCTGTTCGGCCGTCATGTTGTCTGCCGTTCGTGAGCTCGCTAGTAGGCACCCGCTTTCTCTCCTCTCCGCGAGGCTGTAGATGCCCACAATTCATGGGATGGAGCTTACTGTCAGAGTTGCTTCCAGATCCTAGCTCACAGAGGATCACGCTAGCCAGCGATCATTAAATAAAAGTCTTTATTGAGTTACGGTTTCCATTCTCAAGCTGCTGCGTGCAACCCTACGTCTAATGGTTAGATCGGCGAAGCTCCATCTGAGTCTCCGCCCCTTGTACACCAACTTAATATCCTAGCCTTGCTCCACCTTTTCCGCCTGACTGTTCTTCTCTGGGTCCCTCTGCCCCCCGGGGTCTCTTCCTTCCGGGATTCCTCTGACGCTGACGCTGACCCCCCTGACTCTTCTCCCTCCTTTCGGCGGGCTTTAGGACCTGGCTCCCTTTCCGGGCTGCCTACTGCGCCACCTTCCTGTGCATTTGAACTTGTCGCGCGCGCCCAACCTTCCACCTTCCGTCTGACCGTTTCTTCGCTCCCCGATGGAGGTGTGGCCACTCCTGACTCGTGCCCTCCCCCCTGTTGTGAGCTGCCAGCGCTTGATCCCTGGCGCCCTTCCTCTTCCCTGCTCTCTGGCGGTGACGCTGGTCCCGATTTCCAACTGCTCCCCTCTGAGTCCCCTCTGGCTCTATCTTCCTGGGGTGTCCCCCTAGGCTCCCCCCTTGCCCTGGCCACTGGTGCTCCTTTCTGTGAATCTTCTGATTCACTGGAAAGACTCGGAGATCTCGGGTCGTCGTCATCACTCATCTTTTCTTCTGCCTCCTCCCCCTCGCTCTCTGTTTCCTCCCTTGCCCTTGCCTCTGCTCCTGAACCCCTGACAGAACCCAAAACACCTTTTTGCTTTGGTTGGGGGTGATTCTGGTGCACACCCAAAAAACACCATGCGAATTGAAATAAGCCCAATCAAAGCTCATTCGTCCTCTTTCTACGGAAATGGAAGCGAAAAGACGGTGTTGTGTTATTTTGGTCTCATTACACACACTTTGCGATTTCTGGGTCAATGTGCATTAACACCAAAGAACAAAACTTGAAATAAGCCCAATCCAAGATTCTTCTTTCTATGTAGCTGGAACCAAAAACAACCTGGCTTTGTTTAGGGCTTTGCTATTTGTGGGTGAATGAACACCGAAAGAGCAATCCAAGCATATTCGTCCTTTTTCTATTGAGATGGAACCAAAAGACCTATGCATGATTTGGGCTGATAACAAACAGGTCCCTCTGCGATTTTGGGGTGAATGTGCATTATAATCCCAAAAACACCAATTCGTAATGAGCTCAATCAGAGCTTAATTTTCTTCTTTTTATGTAGCTGGAAGCCAAAACACCTTTTTCCTTTGGTTGGAGGTGATTCTGGTGCACACACAAAAAACACCATGCGAATTGAAATAAGTCCAATCAAAGCTTATTCGTCGTCTTTCTACGCATATGGAAGCGAAAAGATGGTGTTGTGTTAGTTTGGTCTCATTACACACACTTTGCGATTTCTGGGTCAATGTGCATTAACACCAAAGAACACAACTTGAAATGAGCCCAATCCAAGATTCTTCGTTCGATGTAGCTGGAACCCAAAACAACCTGTTTGGCTTTGTTTAGGCTTATTACACATCGCTTTACTATTTGTGGGTGAATGAATAACGAAAAAACAATCGAAGCTTATTCGTCCTTTTTCTATTGAGATGGAACCAAAAGACCTATGCATGATTTGGGCTGATAACAAACAGGTCCCTCTGCGATTTTGGGGTGAAAACACCAAAAACACCAATTCGTAATGAGCTGAATCAGAGCTTAATGATCTTCTTTTTATGTAGCTGGAAGCCAAAACACCTTTTTCCTTTGGTTGGAGGTGATTCTGGTGCACACACAAAAAAGACCATGCGAATTGAAATAAGTCCAATCAAAGCTTATTCGTCGTCTTTCTACGCATATGGAAGCGAAAAAACGGTGTTGTGTTATTTTGGTCTCATTACACACTGCGATTTCTGGGTCAATGTGCATTAACACCAAAGAACACAACTTGAAATAAGCCCAATCCAAGATTCTTCTTTCTATGTAGCTGGAACCCAAAACAACCTGTTTGGCTTTGTTTCGGCTTGTTACACTTCACTTTGCTATTTGTGGGCGAATGAACAACGAAAAAACAATCCAAGCCTATTCGTCCTCTTTCTATTGAGATGGAACCAAAACACCTATGCTTGATTTGGGCTGCTAATAAACATGTCTGTCAGAGCTGCTTCCAGATCCTAGCTCACAGAGGATCACGCTAGCCAGCGATCATTAAATAAAAGTCTTTATTGAGTTACAGTTTCCATTCTCAAGCTGCTGCGTGCAACTACGTCTCATGGTTAGATCGGCGAAGCTCCATCTGAGTCTCCGCCCCTTGTACACCAACTTAATATCCTAGCCTTGCTCCACCTTTTCCGCCTGACTGTTCTTCTCTGGGTCCCTCTGCCCCCCGGGGTCTCTTCCTTCCGGGATTCCTCTGACGCTGACGCTGACCCCCCTGACTCTTCTCCCTCCTTTCGGCGGGCTTTAGGACCTGGCTCCCTTTCCGGGCTGCCTACTGCGCCACCTTCCTGTGCATTTGAACTTGGCACGCGCGCCCAACCTTCCACCTTCCGTCTGACCGTTTCTTCGCTCCCCGATGGAGGTGTGGCCACTCCTGACTCGTGCCCTCCCCCCTGTTGTGAGCTGCCAGCGCTTGATCCCTGGCGCCCTTCCTCTTCCTCTTCTCTGGCGGTGACGCTGGTCCTGATTTCCAACTGCTCCCCTCTGAGTCCCCTCTGGCTCTATCTTCCTGGGGTGTCCCCCTAGGCTCCCCCCTTGCCCTGGCCACTGGTGCTCCTTTCTGTGAATCTTCTGATTCACTGGAAAGACTCGGAGATCTCGGGTCGTCGTCATCACTCATCTTTTCTTCTGCCTCCTCTCCCTCGCTCTCTGTTTCCTCCCTTGCCCTTGCCTCTGCTCCTGAACCCCTGACACTGTGGATCATCGCAGATGTAACACTTCCTGTTCCCTCTAGGAGGCTTCGCTTTCACTGCTGCCGGTGCTAGGGCTCTGGCTGCTGACTGAGCCCTTGCACCTCCAACCTCCATAGGTTCCGCTCCTCCTCCTGGCGGAGGCGTGGATTGCGCACGCGCTGCTTCTCTGGGAAGGAAGGAGGAGCCCCTGGCTGGTTCGCGCCCTCCACGCCCTTCGTCCCTGCTCCACGGACGTCCTTCCAGCCGCACCCCCACCGCCAGCGCCCTCTGAACGATCTCCTGCGTGGTCCGGGGTCTCTCCCCCCTCGCAATTTCATCTTTAACCGAGCCGTGCAATCCCTCCCAAAACAGGTCTCTTACAGGAGCCGAATCTCTGTCCCATTCCAGGGCACTGACCAAAGCGAAAAAGCGGGCATGGTACTGCCTTACGCTGGCCCTCCCTTGCTTCAGTCCATGTATCTCCTGCCGAGCAAGATCCACGTCAATGCTTGATAAAAAGCACCCATCCATCGCTTTAATAAAGGCATCCGCATTTTGGAGCGCCGGATCCTTATCTCTCCACAAATTGCGCAGCCATGCTTTAGCATCTCCATGCAAATGGGACATGATGAATCCCACCTTCTCTTGCTCATCTCTAAAGTCTTTGTTCAGCAGTTGCAGTGCACACATTACATCTGCTCTAAAGTTGGGGTACTGTTGCAAATTCCCATCGAAGTGAGAGACCAGACCGCCTGTTCGTCTCCCCAACCCAATCCCCTCCGGTTTGGGTGTCAGTTGCCCTTGCTTCGTAAGCACTTCCAACCTGACCTGGAGATCCCTGTAGGCGGCAGCTGCGTCCTCCTCTCTCTTCCTGGATGCAAGAGCCTCGACATTCAGTCGTGTCACGGCTTCTCTGAGTTCCACTATCTGCTGTTCGGCCGTCATGTTGTCTGCCGTTCGTGAGCTCGCTAGTAGGCACCCGCTTTCTCTCCTCTCCGCGAGGACGTAGATGCCCACAATCTAGGGATGGAGCTTACTGTCAGAGCTGCTTCCAGATCCTAGCTCACAGAGGATCACGCTAGCCAGCGATCATTAAATAAAAGTCTTTATTGAGTTACAGTTTCCATTCTCAAGCTGCTGCGTGCAACTCTACGTCTCATGGTTAGATCGGCGAAGCTCCATCTGAGTCTCCGCCCCTTGTACACCAACTTAATATCCTAGCCTTGCTCCACCTTTTCCGCCTGACTGTTCTTCTCTGGGTCCCTCTGCCCCCCGGGGTCTCTTCCTTCCGGGATTCCTCTGACGCTGACGCTGACCCCCCTGACTCTTCTCCCTCCTTTCGGCGGGCTTTAGGACCTGGCTCCCTTTCCGGGCTGCCTACTGCGCCACCTTCCTGTGCATTTGAACTTGGCACGCGCGCCCAACCTTCCACCTTCCGTCTGACCGTTTCTTCGCTCCCCGATGGAGGTGTGGCCACTCCTGACTCGTGCCCTCCCCCCTGTTGTGAGCTGCCAGCGCTTGATCCCTGGCGCCCTTCCTCTTCCTCTTCTCTGGCGGTGACGCTGGTCCTGATTTCCAACTGCTCCCCTCTGAGTCCCCTCTGGCTCTATCTTCCTGGGGTGTCCCCCTAGGCTCCCCCCTTGCCCTGGCCACTGGTGCTCCTTTCTGTGAATCTTCTGATTCACTGGAAAGACTCGGAGATCTCGGGTCGTCGTCATCACTCATCTTTTCTTCTGCCTCCTCTCCCTCGCTCTCTGTTTCCTCCCTTGCCCTTGCCTCTGCTCCTGAACCCCTGACACTGTGGATCATCGCAGATGTAACACTTCCTGTTCCCTCTAGGAGGCTTCGCTTTCACTGCTGCCGGTGCTAGGGCTCTGGCTGCTGACTGAGCCCTTGCACCTCCAACCTCCATAGGTTCCGCTCCTCCTCCTGGCGGAGGCGTGGATTGCGCACGCGCTGCTTCTCTGGGAAGGAAGGAGGAGCCCCTGGCTGGTTCGCGCCCTCCACGCCCTTCGTCCCTGCTCCACGGACGTCCTTCCAGCCGCACCCCCACCGCCAGCGCCCTCTGAACGATCTCCTGCGTGGTCCGGGGTCTCTCCCCCCTCGCAATTTCATCTTTAACCGAGCCGTGCAATCCCTCCCAAAACAGGTCTCTTACAGGAGCCGAATCTCTGTCCCATTCCAGGGCACTGACCAAAGCGAAAAAGCGGGCATGGTACTGCCTTACGCTGGCCCTCCCTTGCTTCAGTCCATGTATCTCCTGCCGAGCAAGATCCACGTCAATGCTTGATAAAAAGCACCCATCCATCGCTTTAATAAAGGCATCCGCATTTTGGAGCGCCGGATCCTTATCTCTCCACAAATTGCGCAGCCATGCTTTAGCATCTCCATGCAAATGGGACATGATGAATCCCACCTTCTCTTGCTCATCTCTAAAGTCTTTGTTCAGCAGTTGCAGTGCACACATTACATCTGCTCTAAAGTTGGGGTACTGTTGCAAATTCCCATCGAAGTGAGAGACCAGACCGCCTGTTCGTCTCCCCAACCCAATCCCCTCCGGTTTGGGTGTCAGTTGCCCTTGCTTCGTAAGCACTTCCAACCTGACCTGGAGATCCCTGTAGGCGGCAGCTGCGTCCTCCTCTCTCTTCCTGGATGCAAGAGCCTCGACATTCAGTCGTGTCACGGCTTCTCTGAGTTCCACTATCTGCTGTTCGGCCGTCATGTTGTCTGCCGTTCGTGAGCTCGCTAGTAGGCACCCGCTTTCTCTCCTCTCCGCGAGGACGTAGATGCCCACAATCTAGGGATGGAGCTTACTGTCAGAGCTGCTTCCAGATCCTAGCTCACAGAGGATCACGCTAGCCAGCGATCATTAAATAAAAGTCTTTATTGAGTTACAGTTTCCATTCTCAAGCTGCTGCGTGCAACTCTACGTCTCATGGTTAGATCGGCGAAGCTCCATCTGAGTCTCCGCCCCTTGTACACCAACTTAATATCCTAGCCTTGCTCCACCTTTTCCGCCTGACTGTTCTTCTCTGGGTCCCTCTGCCCCCCGGGGTCTCTTCCTTCCGGGATTCCTCTGACGCTGACGCTGACCCCCCTGACTCTTCTCCCTCCTTTCGGCGGGCTTTAGGACCTGGCTCCCTTTCCGGGCTGCCTACTGCGCCACCTTCCTGTGCATTTGAACTTGGCACGCGCGCCCAACCTTCCACCTTCCGTCTGACCGTTTCTTCGCTCCCCGATGGAGGTGTGGCCACTCCTGACTCGTGCCCTCCCCCCTGTTGTGAGCTGCCAGCGCTTGATCCCTGGCGCCCTTCCTCTTCCCTGCTCTCTGGCGGTGACGCTGGTCCTGATTTCCAACTGCTCCCCTCTGAGTCCCCTCTGGCTCTATCTTCCTGGGGTGTCCCCCTAGGCTCCCCCCTTGCCCTGGCCACTGGTGCTCCTTTCTGTGAATCTTCTGATTCACTGGAAAGACTCGGAGATCTCGGGTCGTCGTCATCACTCATCTTTTCTTCTGCCTCCTCTCCCTCGCTCTCTGTTTCCTCCCTTGCCCTTGCCTCTGCTCCTGAACCCCTGACAATGTCACTTTACCATTTTTGTCTGAAAGTGCATTAGAATGCACAGGATTATTACACATCGCTTTACTATTTGTGGGTGAATGAATAACGAAAAAACAATCGAAGCTTATTCGTCCTTTTTCTATTGAGATGGAACCAAAACACCTATGCATGATTTGGGCTGATAACAAACAGGTCCCTCTGCGATTTTGGGGTGAATGTGCATTATAATCCCAAAAACACCAATTCGTAATGAGCTCAATCAGAGCTTAATGATCTTCTTTTTATGTAGCTGGAAGCCAAAACACCTTTTTCCTTTGGTTGGAGGTGATTCTGGTGCCCACACAAAAAACACCATGCGAATTGAAATAAGTCCAATCAAAGCTTATTCGTCGTCTTTCTACGCATATGGAAGCGAAAAGATGGTGTTGTGTTAGTTTGGTCTCATTACACACACTTTGCGATTTCTGGGTCAATGTGCATTAACACCAAAGAACACAACTTGAAATAAGCCCAATCCAAGAATTTTCTGTGTAGCTGGAACCCAAAACAACCAGTTTGGCTTTGTTTAGGCTTATTACACATCGTTTTGCTATTTGTGGGTGAATGAATAACGAAAAAATAATCCAAGCCTATTCGTCCTTTTTCTATTGAGATGCAACCAAAACACATATGCTTGATTTGAGCTGCTAATAAACAAGTCACTCTGCGATTTTTGGGTGAATGTGCATTATAATCCCAAAAACAGGCAATTTGAAATAAGACCAATCAAACTTAATTATTTTCTTTTTATGTAGATGGAACCCAAAACAACCTGTTTGGCTATGTTTAGGCTTATTACACTTCGCTTTGCTATTTGTGGATGAATGAACAACGAAAAAACAATCCCAGCTTATTCGACCTCTTTCTATTGAGATAGAACCAAAACACCTATGCTTAATTTGGGCTGCTAATAAACAAGTCACTGCGATTTTTGGGTGAATGTGCATTCTAACCCCAAAAACACCAATTTGAAATACGCCCTATCAGAGCTTAATTATCTTCCTTTTATGTAGATGGAAGCCAAAACAACTTTTTGGTTTTGTTTGGGGTCATTCTGGTGCACACACAAAAAACACCATGTGAATTGAAATAAGCCCAATCAAAGCTTATTCGTCGTCTTCTACGCATATGGAAGCGCAAACACGGTGTTGTGTTATTTTGGTCTCATTACACACACTTTGCGATTTCTGGGTCAATGTGCATTAACACCAAAGAACACAACTTGAAATAAGCCCAATCCAAAATTCTTCTTTCTATGTAGCTGGAACCCAAAACAACCTGTTTGGCTTTGTTTAGGCTTGTTACACTTCACTTTGCTATTTGTGGGCGAATGAACAACGAAAAAACAATCCAAGCCTATTCGTCCTGTTTCTATTGAGATGGAACCAAAACACCTATGCTTGATTTGGGCTGCTAATAAACATGTCACTTTACCATTTTTGTCTGAATGTGCATTAGAATGCACAGGCTTATTACACATTGCTTTAGTATTTGTGGGTGAATGAATAACGAAAAAACAATCCAAGCTTATTCGTCCTTTTTCTATTGAGATGCAACCAAAAGACATATGCTTGATTTGGGCTGCCAATAAACATGTCACTCTGCGATTTTTGGGTGAATGTGTATTCTAACCCCAAAAACAGGCAATTTGAAATAAGACCAATCAGAGCTTAATTATCTTCTTTTTATGTAGATGGAACCCAAAACAACCTGTTTGGCTACGTTTAGGCTTATTACACCTCAGTTTGCTATTTTTGGGTGAATGAATAACGAAAAAACAATCCAAGCTTATTCGTCCTTTTTCTATTGAGATGCAACCAAAACACATATGCTTGATTTGGGCTGCTAATAAACATGTCGCTCTGCGATTTTTGGGTGAATGTGCATTCTAACCCCAAAAACAGGCCATTTGAAATAAGCCCTATCAGAGCTTAATTATCTTCTTTTTATGTAGATGGAACCCGAAACACCTTTTTGGTTTTGTTTGGGGTCATTCTGGTGCACACACAAAAAACACCATGTGAATTGAAATAAGCCCAATCAAAACGTATTCGTCGTCTGTCTACCCATATGGAAGCGAAAAGACGGTGTTGTGTTATTTTGGTCTCATTACACACACTTTGCGATTTCTGGGTCAATGTGCATTAACACCAAAGACCAGGACTTGAAATGAGCGAAAGCCAAGATTCTTCTTCCTATGTAGCTGGAACCCAAAAGAACCAGTTTGGCTTTGTTTAGGCTTATTACACTTCGCTTTGCTATTTGTGGGCGAATGAATAACGACATAACAATCCAAGCTTATTCGTCCTCTTTCTATTGAGATGGAACCAAAACACCTATGCTTGATTTGGGCTGATAACAAACAGTTTCCTCTGCGATTTTTGTCTGAATGTGCATTCTAACCCCAAAAACACCAATTTGAAATAAGCCCAATCAGAGCTTAATTATCTTCTTTATATGTAGCTGGAAGCCAAAGCACATTTTTATTTGGTTTGAGGTGATTCTGGTGCACACCCAAAAAACACCATGCGAATTGAAATAAGTCCAATCAAAGCTTATTCGTCGTCTTTCTACGCATATGGAAGCGAAAAGATGGTGTTGTGTTAGTTTGGTCTCATTACACACCCTTTGCGATTTCTGGGTCAATGTGCATTAACACCAAAGAACACAACTTGAAAAGCCCAATCCAAGATTCTTCTTTCTATGTAGCTGGAACCCAAAACAACCTGTTTGGCTTTGTTTAGGCTTGTTACACTTCACTTTGCTATTTGTGGGCGAATGAACAACGAAAAAACAATCCAAGCCTATTCGTCCTCTTTCTATTGAGATGGAACCAAAACACCTATGCTACATTTGGGCTGCTAATAAACATGTCACTCTGCGATTTTTGGGTGAATGTGCATTCTAACCCAAAAACAGGCAATTTGAAATAGGCCCAATCAGAGCTTAATTATCTTCTTTTTATGTAGATGGAACCCAAAACACCTTTTTGCTTTGGTTGGGGGTGATTCTGGTGCACACCCAAAAAACACCATGCGAATTGAAATAAGCCCAATCAAAGCTCATTCGTCCTCTTTCTACGGAAATGGAAGCGAAAAGACGGTGTTGTGTTATTTTGGTCTCATTACACACACTTTGCGATTTCTGGGTCAATGTGCATTAACACCAAAGAACAAAACTTGAAATAAGCCCAATCCAAGATTCTTCTTTCTATGTAGCTGGAACCAAAAACAACCTGTTTGGCTTTGTTTAGGGCTTTGCTATTTGTGGGTGAATGAACACCGAAAGAGCAATCCAAGCATATTCGTCCTTTTTCTATTGAGATGGAACCAAAAGACCTATGCATATTTGGGCTGATAACAAACAGGTCCCTCTGCGATTTTGGGGTGAATGTGCATTATAATCCCAAAAACACCAATTCGTAATGAGCTCAATCAGAGCTTAATTTTCTTCTTTTTATGTAGCTGGAAGCCAAAACACCTTTTTCCTTTGGTTGGAGGTGATTCTGGTGCACACACAAAAAACACCATGCGAATTGAAATAAGTCCAATCAAAGCTTATTCGTCGTCTTTCTACGCATATGGAAGCGAAAAGATGGTGTTGTGTTAGTTTGGTCATTACACACACTTTGCGATTTCTGGGTCAATGTGCATTAACACCAAAGAACACAACTTGAAATGAGCCCAATCCACGATTCTTCGTTCGATGTAGCTGGAACCCAAAACAACCTGTTTGGCTTTGTTTAGGCTTATTACACATCGCTTTACTATTTGTGGGTGAATGAATAACGAAAAAACAATCGAAGCTTATTCGTCCTTTTTCTATTGAGATGGAACCAAAAGACCTATGCATGATTTGGGCTGATAACAAACAGGTCCCTCTGCGATTTTGGGGTGAAAACACCAAAAACACCAATTCGTAATGAGCTGAATCAGAGCTTAATGATCTTCTTTTTATGTAGCTGGAAGCCAAAACACCTTTTTCCTTTGGTTGGAGGTGATTCTGGTACACACACAAAAAAGACCATGCGAATTGAAATAAGTCCAATCAAAGCTTATTCGTCGTCTTTCTACGCATATGGAAGCGAAAAAACGGTGTTGTGTTATTTTGGTCTCATTACACACTGCGATTTCTGGGTCAATGTGCATTAACACCAAAGAACACAACTTGAAATAAGCCCAATCCAAGATTCTTCTTTCTATGTAGCTGGAACCCAAAACAACCTGTTTGGCTTTGTTTCGGCTTGTTACACTTCACTTTGCTATTTGTGGGCGAATGAACAACGAAAAAACAATCCAAGCCTATTCGTCCTCTTTCTATTGAGATGGAACCAAAACACCTATGCTTGATTTGGGCTGCTAATAAACATGTCACTTTACCATTTTTGTCTGAAAGTGCATTAGAATGCACAGGATTATTACACATCGCTTTACTATTTGTGGGTGAATGAATAACGAAAAAACAATCGAAGCTTATTCGTCCTTTTTCTATTGAGATGGAACCAAAACACCTATGCATGATTTGGGCTGATAACAAACAGGTCCCTCTGCGATTTTGGGGTGAATGTGCATTATAATCCCAAAAACACCAATTCGTAATGAGCTCAATCAGAGCTTAATGATCTTCTTTTTATGTAGCTGGAAGCCAAAACACCCTTTTCCTTTGGTTGGAGGTGATTCTGGTGCACACACAAAAAACACCATGCGAATTGAAATAAGTCCAATCAAAGCTTATTCGTCGTCTTTCTACGCATATGGAAGCGAAAAGATGGTGTTGTGTTAGTTTGGTCTCATTACACACACTTTGCGATTTCTGGGTCAATGTGCATTAACACCAAAGAACACAACTTGAAATAAGCCCAATCCAAGAATTTTCTGTGTAGCTGGAACCCAAAACAACCAGTTTGGCTTTGTTTAGGCTTATTACACATCGTTTTGCTATTTGTGGGTGAATGAATAACGAAAAAACAATCCAAGCCTATTCGTCCTTTCTCTATTGAGATGCAACCAAAACACATATGCTTGATTTGAGCTGCTAATAAACATGTCACTCTGCGATTTTTGGGTGAATGTGCATTATAATCCCAAAAACAGGCAATTTGAAATAAGACCAATCAAACTTAATTATTTTCTTTTTATGTAGATGGAACCCAAAACAACCTGTTTGGCTATGTTTAGGCTTATTACACTTCACTTTGCTATTTGTGGGCGAATGAACAACGAAAAAACAATCCAAGCCTATTCGTCCTCTTTCTATTGAGATAGAACCAAAACACCTATGCTACATTTGGGCTGCTAATAAACATGTCACTCTGCGATTTTTGGGTGAATGTGCATTCTAACCCAAAAACAGGCAATTTGAAATAGGCCCAATCAGAGCTTAATTATCTTCTTTTTATGTAGATGGAACCCAAAACACCTTTTTGCTTTGGTTGGGGGTGATTCTGGTGCACACCCAAAAAACACCATGCGAATTGAAATAAGCCCAATCAAAGCTCATTCGTCCTCTTTCTACGGAAATGGAAGCGAAAAGACGGTGTTGTGTTATTTTGGTCTCATTACACACACTTTGCGATTTCTGGGTCAATGTGCATTAACACCAAAGAACAAAACTTGAAATAAGCCCAATCCAAGATTCTTCTTTCTATGTAGCTGGAACCAAAAACAACCTGTTTGGCTTTGTTTAGGGCTTTGCTATTTGTGGGTGAATGAACACCGAAAGAGCAATCCAAGCATATTCGTCCTTTTTCTATTGAGATGGAACCAAAAGACCTATGCATGATTTGGGCTGATAACAAACAGGTCCCTCTGCGATTTTGGGGTGAATGTGCATTATAATCCCAAAAACACCAATTCGTAATGAGCTCAATCAGAGCTTAATTTTCTTCTTTTTATGTAGCTGGAAGCCAAAACACCTTTTTCCTTTGGTTGGAGGTGATTCTGGTGCACACACAAAAAACACCATGCGAATTGAAATAAGTCCAATCAAAGCTTATTCGTCGTCTTTCTACGCATATGGAAGCGAAAAGATGGTGTTGTGTTAGTTTGGTCTCATTACACACACTTTGCGATTTCTGGGTCAATGTGCATTAACACCAAAGAACACAACTTGAAATGAGCCCAATCCAAGATTCTTCGTTCGATGTAGCTGGAACCCAAAACAACCTGTTTGGCTTTGTTTAGGCTTATTACACATCGCTTTACTATTTGTGGGTGAATGAATAACGAAAAAACAATCGAAGCTTATTCGTCCTTTTTCTATTGAGATGGAACCAAAAGACCTATGCATGATTTGGGCTGATAACAAACAGGTCCCTCTGCGATTTTGGGGTGAATGTGCATTATAATCCCAAAAACACCAATTCGTAATGAGCTGAATCAGAGCTTAATGATCTTCTTTTTATGTAGCTGGAAGCCAAAACACCTTTTTCCTTTGGTTGGAGGTGATTCTGGTGCACACACAAAAAAGACCATGCGAATTGAAATAAGTCCAATCAAAGCTTATTCGTCGTCTTTCTACGCATATGGAAGCGCAAACACGGTGTTGTGTTATTTTGGTCTCATTACACACACTTTGCGATTTCTGGGTCAATGTGCATTAACACCAAAGAACACAACTTGAAATAAGCCCAATCCAAGATTCTTCTTTCTATGTAGCTGGAACCCAAAACAACCTGTTTGGCTTTGTTTCGGCTTGTTACACTTCACATTGCTATTTGTGGGCGAATGAACAACGAAAAAACAATCCAAGCCTATTCGTCCTCTTTCTATTGAGATGGAACCAAAACACCTATGCTTGATTTGGGCTGCTAATAAACATGTCACTTTACCATTTTTGTCTGAAAGTAACATGTCACTTTACCATTTTTGTCTGAAAGTGCATTAGAATGCACAGGATTATTACACATCGCTTTACTATTTGTGGGTGAATGAATAACGAAAAAACAATCCAAGCTTATTCGTCCTTTTTCTATTGAGATGCAACCAAAACACCTATGCATGATTTGGGCTGCCAATAAACATGTCACTCTGAGATTTTTGGGTGAATGTGTATTCTAACCCCAAAAACAGGCAATTTGAAATAAGACCAATCAGAGCTTAATTATCTTCTTATTATGTAGATGGAACCCAAAACAACCTGTTTGGCTATGTTTAGGCTTATTACACCTCAGTTTGCTATTTTTGGGTGAATGAATAACGAAAAAACAATCCAAGCTTATTCGTCCTTTTTCTATTGAGATGCAACCAAAACACATATGCTTGATTTGGGCTGCTAATAAACATGTCGCTCTGCGATTTTTGGGTGAATGTGCATTCTAACCCCAAAAACAGGCCATTTGAAATAAGCCCTATCAGAGCTTAATTATCTTCTTTTTATGTAGATGGAACCCGAAACACCTTTTTGGTTTTGTTTGGGGTCATTCTGGTGCACACACAAAAAACACCATGTGAATTGAAATAAGCCCAATCAAAACGTATTCGTCGTCTTTCTACCCATATGGAAGCGAAAAGACGGTGTTGTGTTATTTTGGTCTCATTACACACACTTTGCGATTTCTGGGTCAATGTGCATTAACACCAAAGACGAGGACTTGAAATGAGGGAAAGCCAAGATTCTTCTTCCTATGTAGCTGGAACCCAAAAGAACCAGTTTGGCTTTGTTTAGGCTTATAAAACATCGCTTTGCTATTTGTGGGTGAATGAACACCGAAAGAGCAATCCAAGCTTATTCGTCCTTTTTCTATTGAGATGGAACCAAAAGACCTATGCATGATTTGGGCTGATAACAAACAGGTCCCTCTGCGATTTTGGGGTGAATGTGTATTCTAACCCCAAAAACAGGCAATTTGAAATAAGACCAATCAAACTTAATTATCTTCTTTTTATGTAGATGGAACCCAAAACAACCTGTTTGGCTATGTTTAGGCTTATTACACTTCGCTTTGCTATTTGTGGATGAATGAACAACGAAAAAACAATCCCAGCTTATTCGACCTCTTTCTATTGAGATGGAACCAAAACACCTATGCTTGATTTGGGCTGCTAATAAACATGTCACTTTACCATTTTTGTCTGAATGTGCATTAGAATGCACAGGCTTATTACACATTGCTTTAGTATTTGTGGGTGAATGAATAACAAAAAACAATCCAAGCTTATTCGTCCTTTTTCTATTGAGATGCAACCAAAAGACATATGCTTGATTTGGGCTGCCAATAAACATGTCACTCTGAGATTTTTGGGTGAATGTGTATTCTAACCCCAAAAACAGGCAATTTGAAATAAGACCAATCAGAGCTTAATTATCTTCTTTTTATGTAGATGGAACCCAAAACAACCTGTTTGGCTATGTTTAGGCTTATTACACCTCAGTTTGCTATTTTTGGGTGAATGAATAACGAAAAAACAATCCAAGCTTATTCGTCCTTTTTCTATTGAGATGCAACCAAAACACATATTGTCAGAGCTGCTTCCAGATCCTAGCTCACAGAGGATCACGCTAGCCAGCGATCATTAAATAAAAGTCTTTATTGAGTTACAGTTTCCATTCTCAAGCTGCTGCGTGCAACTCTACGTCTCATGGTTAGATCGGCGAAGCTCCATCTGAGTCTCCGCCCCTTGTACACCAACTTAATATCCTAGCCTTGCTCCACCTTTTCCGCCTGACTGTTCTTCTCTGGGTCCCTCTGCCCCCCGGGGTCTCTTCCTTCCGGGATTCCTCTAACGCTGACCCCCCTGACTCCTCTCCCTCCTTTCGGCGGGCTTTAGGACCTGGCTCCCTTTCCGGGCTGCCTACTGCGCCACCTTCCTGTGCATTTGAACTTGGCACGCGCGCCCAACCTTCCACCTTCCGTCTGACCGTTTCTTCGCTCCCCGATGGAGGTGTGGCCACTCCTGACTCGTGCCCTCCCCCCTGTTGTGAGCTGCCAGCGCTTGATCCCTGGCGCCCTTCCTCTTCCTCTTCTCTGGCGGTGACGCTGGTCCTGATTTCCAACTGCTCCCCTCTGAGTCCCCTCTGGCTCTATCTTCCTGGGGTGTCCCCCTAGGCTCCCCCCTTGCCCTGGCCACTGGTGCTCCTTTCTGTGAATCTTCTGATTCACTGGAAAGACTCGGAGATCTCGGGTCGTC
The DNA here is from genome assembly GCF_964106645.2 of Podarcis pityusensis. NCBI lineage: Eukaryota > Metazoa > Chordata > Lepidosauria > Squamata > Lacertidae > Podarcis > Podarcis pityusensis. The sequence continues at coordinate 34,715 of NW_028293275.1, forward strand.
GTCATCACTCATCTTTTCTTCTGCCTCCTCTCCCTCGCTCTCTGTTTCCTCCCTTGCCCTTGCCTCTGCTCCTGAACCCCTGACACTGTGGATCATCGCAGATGTAACACTTCCTGTTCCCTCTAGGAGGCTTCGCTTTCACTGCTGCCGGTGCTAGGGCTCTGGCTGCTGACTGAGCCCTTGCACCTCCAACCTCCATAGGTTCCGCTCCTCCTCCTGGCGGAGGCGTGGATTGCGCACGCGCTGCTTCTCTGGGAAGGAAGGAGGAGCCCCTGGCTGGTTCGCGCCCTCCACGCCCTTCGTCCCTGCTCCACGGACGTCCTTCCAGCCGCACCCCCACCGCCAGCGCCCTCTGAACGATCTCCTGCGTGGTCCGGGGTCTCTCCCCCCTCGCAATTTCATCTTTAACCGAGCCGTGCAATCCCTCCCAAAACAGGTCTCTTACAGGAGCCGAATCTCTGTCCCATTCCAGGGCACTGACCAAAGCGAAAAAGCGGGCATGGTACTGCCTTACGCTGGCCCTCCCTTGCTTCAGTCCATGTATCTCCTGCCGAGCAAGATCCACGTCAATGCTTGATAAAAAGCACCCATCCATCGCTTTAATAAAGGCATCCGCATTTTGGAGCGCCGGATCCTTATCTCTCCACAAATTGCGCAGCCATGCTTTAGCATCTCCATGCAAATGGGACATGATGAATCCCACCTTCTCTTGCTCATCTCTAAAGTCTTTGTTCAGCAGTTGCAGTGCACACATTACATCTGCTCTAAAGTTGGGGTACTGTTGCAAATTCCCATCGAAGTGAGAGACCAGACCGCCTGTTCGTCTCCCCAACCCAATCCCCTCCGGTTTGGGTGTCAGTTGCCCTTGCTTCGTAAGCACTTCCAACCTGACCTGGAGATCCCTGTAGGCGGCAGCTGCGTCCTCCTCTCTCTTCCTGGATGCAAGAGCCTCGACATTCAGTCGTGTCACGGCTTCTCTGAGTTCCACTATCTGCTGTTCGGCCGTCATGTTGTCTGCCGTTCGTGAGCTCGCTAGTAGGCACCCGCTTTCTCTCCTCTCCGCGAGGACGTAGATGCCCACAATCTAGGGATGGAGCTTACTGTCAGAGCTGCTTCCAGATCCTAGCTCACAGAGGATCACGCTAGCCAGCGATCATTAAATAAAAGTCTTTATTGAGTTACAGTTTCCATTCTCAAGCTGCTGCGTGCAACTCTACGTCTCATGGTTAGATCGGCGAAGCTCCATCTGAGTCTCCGCCCCTTGTACACCAACTTAATATCCTAGCCTTGCTCCACCTTTTCCGCCTGACTGTTCTTCTCTGGGTCCCTCTGCCCCCCGGGGTCTCTTCCTTCCGGGATTCCTCTGACGCTGACGCTGACCCCCCTGACTCTTCTCCCTCCTTTCGGCGGGCTTTAGGACCTGGCTCCCTTTCCGGGCTGCCTACTGCGCCACCTTCCTGTGCATTTGAACTTGGCACGCGCGCCCAACCTTCCACCTTCCGTCTGACCGTTTCTTCGCTCCCCGATGGAGGTGTGGCCACTCCTGACTCGTGCCCTCCCCCCTGTTGTGAGCTGCCAGCGCTTGATCCCTGGCGCCCTTCCTCTTCCCTGCTCTCTGGCGGTGACGCTGGTCCTGATTTCCAACTGCTCCCCTCTGAGTCCCCTCTGGCTCTATCTTCCTGGGGTGTCCCCCTAGGCTCCCCCCTTGCCCTGGCCACTGGTGCTCCTTTCTGTGAATCTTCTGATTCACTGGAAAGACTCGGAGATCTCGGGTCGTCGTCATCACTCATCTTTTCTTCTGCCTCCTCTCCCTCGCTCTCTGTTTCCTCCCTTGCCCTTGCCTCTGCTCCTGAACCCCTGACAATGTCACTTTACCATTTTTGTCTGAAAGTGCATTAGAATGCACAGGATTATTACACATCGCTTTACTATTTGTGGGTGAATGAATAACGAAAAAACAATCGAAGCTTATTCGTCCTTTTTCTATTGAGATGGAACCAAAACACCTATGCATGATTTGGGCTGATAACAAACAGGTCCCTCTGCGATTTTGGGGTGAATGTGCATTATAATCCCAAAAACACCAATTCGTAATGAGCTCAATCAGAGCTTAATGATCTTCTTTTTATGTAGCTGGAAGCCAAAACACCTTTTTCCTTTGGTTGGAGGTGATTCTGGTGCCCACACAAAAAACACCATGCGAATTGAAATAAGTCCAATCAAAGCTTATTCGTCGTCTTTCTACGCATATGGAAGCGAAAAGATGGTGTTGTGTTAGTTTGGTCTCATTACACACACTTTGCGATTTCTGGGTCAATGTGCATTAACACCAAAGAACACAACTTGAAATAAGCCCAATCCAAGAATTTTCTGTGTAGCTGGAACCCAAAACAACCAGTTTGGCTTTGTTTAGGCTTATTACACATCGTTTTGCTATTTGTGGGTGAATGAATAACGAAAAAATAATCCAAGCCTATTCGTCCTTTTTCTATTGAGATGCAACCAAAACACATATGCTTGATTTGAGCTGCTAATAAACAAGTCACTCTGCGATTTTTGGGTGAATGTGCATTATAATCCCAAAAACAGGCAATTTGAAATAAGACCAATCAAACTTAATTATTTTCTTTTTATGTAGATGGAACCCAAAACAACCTGTTTGGCTATGTTTAGGCTTATTACACTTCGCTTTGCTATTTGTGGATGAATGAACAACGAAAAAACAATCCCAGCTTATTCGACCTCTTTCTATTGAGATAGAACCAAAACACCTATGCTTAATTTGGGCTGCTAATAAACAAGTCACTGCGATTTTTGGGTGAATGTGCATTCTAACCCCAAAAACACCAATTTGAAATACGCCCTATCAGAGCTTAATTATCTTCCTTTTATGTAGATGGAAGCCAAAACAACTTTTTGGTTTTGTTTGGGGTCATTCTGGTGCACACACAAAAAACACCATGTGAATTGAAATAAGCCCAATCAAAGCTTATTCGTCGTCTTCTACGCATATGGAAGCGCAAACACGGTGTTGTGTTATTTTGGTCTCATTACACACACTTTGCGATTTCTGGGTCAATGTGCATTAACACCAAAGAACACAACTTGAAATAAGCCCAATCCAAAATTCTTCTTTCTATGTAGCTGGAACCCAAAACAACCTGTTTGGCTTTGTTTAGGCTTGTTACACTTCACTTTGCTATTTGTGGGCGAATGAACAACGAAAAAACAATCCAAGCCTATTCGTCCTGTTTCTATTGAGATGGAACCAAAACACCTATGCTTGATTTGGGCTGCTAATAAACATGTCACTTTACCATTTTTGTCTGAATGTGCATTAGAATGCACAGGCTTATTACACATTGCTTTAGTATTTGTGGGTGAATGAATAACGAAAAAACAATCCAAGCTTATTCGTCCTTTTTCTATTGAGATGCAACCAAAAGACATATGCTTGATTTGGGCTGCCAATAAACATGTCACTCTGAGATTTTTGGGTGAATGTGTATTCTAACCCCAAAAACAGGCAATTTGAAATAAGACCAATCAGAGCTTAATTATCTTCTTTTTATGTAGATGGAACCCAAAACAACCTGTTTGGCTACGTTTAGGCTTATTACACCTCAGTTTGCTATTTTTGGGTGAATGAATAACGAAAAAACAATCCAAGCTTATTCGTCCTTTTTCTATTGAGATGCAACCAAAACACATATGCTTGATTTGGGCTGCTAATAAACATGTCGCTCTGCGATTTTTGGGTGAATGTGCATTCTAACCCCAAAAACAGGCCATTTGAAATAAGCCCTATCAGAGCTTAATTATCTTCTTTTTATGTAGATGGAACCCGAAACACCTTTTTGGTTTTGTTTGGGGTCATTCTGGTGCACACACAAAAAACACCATGTGAATTGAAATAAGCCCAATCAAAACGTATTCGTCGTCTGTCTACCCATATGGAAGCGAAAAGACGGTGTTGTGTTATTTTGGTCTCATTACACACACTTTGCGATTTCTGGGTCAATGTGCATTAACACCAAAGACCAGGACTTGAAATGAGCGAAAGCCAAGATTCTTCTTCCTATGTAGCTGGAACCCAAAAGAACCAGTTTGGCTTTGTTTAGGCTTATTACACTTCGCTTTGCTATTTGTGGGCGAATGAATAACGACATAACAATCCAAGCTTATTCGTCCTCTTTCTATTGAGATGGAACCAAAACACCTATGCTTGATTTGGGCTGATAACAAACAGTTTCCTCTGCGATTTTTGTCTGAATGTGCATTCTAACCCCAAAAACACCAATTTGAAATAAGCCCAATCAGAGCTTAATTATCTTCTTTATATGTAGCTGGAAGCCAAAGCACATTTTTATTTGGTTTGAGGTGATTCTGGTGCACACCCAAAAAACACCATGCGAATTGAAATAAGTCCAATCAAAGCTTATTCGTCGTCTTTCTACGCATATGGAAGCGAAAAGATGGTGTTGTGTTAGTTTGGTCTCATTACACACCCTTTGCGATTTCTGGGTCAATGTGCATTAACACCAAAGAACACAACTTGAAAAGCCCAATCCAAGATTCTTCTTTCTATGTAGCTGGAACCCAAAACAACCTGTTTGGCTTTGTTTAGGCTTGTTACACTTCACTTTGCTATTTGTGGGCGAATGAACAACGAAAAAACAATCCAAGCCTATTCGTCCTCTTTCTATTGAGATGGAACCAAAACACCTATGCTACATTTGGGCTGCTAATAAACATGTCACTCTGCGATTTTTGGGTGAATGTGCATTCTAACCCAAAAACAGGCAATTTGAAATAGGCCCAATCAGAGCTTAATTATCTTCTTTTTATGTAGATGGAACCCAAAACACCTTTTTGCTTTGGTTGGGGGTGATTCTGGTGCACACCCAAAAAACACCATGCGAATTGAAA
>NW_028293274.1:0-2500 GCF_964106645.2 Podarcis pityusensis
CGCAGGCTCTCCGGCAGGCAGGTAGACCGGGAGCCCGGCGAGCAGACTGGCCCGAAACAGAACCCCCCCACCGATCTCGGAGGTAGACCGGCACGCCCCAGCCTCCCGGGACGGTAGACCGGAGGGGAGCCGAGGGCCGGGAGACCGGGCAACGTCGCCTGCCCCGCCCCTCCAGCGGGTCGACCGGGAAGCCGCCCTTCCTCGGGGGTAGACCGGCAGGACCCAGCCTCCCGGGACGGCAGACCGGAGGGGAGCCGAGGGCCGGGAGACCGGGCTCACCGAGGTCCGGCGCCCGGTAGACCGGCCAGCGGTCTCGCGCCGTGTGCCAGGTAGTCCGGCAGAGCCGCGCTTTCCGGTGGGTAGACCGGGAAGCCCCCACGATCTCGGAGGAAGACCGGCAAACCCCAGCCTTCCCGGCCGGTAGACCGGAGGGGAGCCGAGGGCCGGGAGACCGGGCAACGCCGCCAGCCCCCTCCGGCCGGGAGACCGGGCTCACTGAGGTCCGGAGCCCAGTAGACCGGCCAGCGGTCGCGCGCCGTGTGCCAGGTAGTCCGGCAGAGCCGTGCTTTCCGGGGGGGGGGTAGACCGGGAAGCCCCCACGATCTCGGAGGATGACCGGCAAACCCCGGCCTTCCCGGCCGGTAGACCGGAGGGGAGCCGAGGGCCGGGAGACCGGGCTTCCCGAGGTCTGGCGCCCGGTAGACCGGCCTGCGGTCGCGCGCCGTGCGCCAGGTAGCCCGGCAGTGCCGCGCTTTCCGGTGGGTAGACCGGGAAGCCCCCACGATCTCGGAGGAAGACCGGGACCACCCAGCCTGCCCACCTCCGCCGACAAGAAGACCGGGCAGCCGCTCCAGGCCCACCGCCGTGTGGACCGGCGTTTGCCGGGCCCAAGGAGGGTAGACCAGGAAGACCTTTCTCCTCGGAGGTAGACCTGGAAGCCGCAGGCACTGAGGCGAGCAGGCAGGCAGGCAGGCAGGCAGGCAGGCAGGCAGGGCCTCTCTTTCCGGTGGGTAGACCGGGAAGCCACGACGATCTCGGAGGAAGATGGCAAACCCCAGCCTTCTCGGCCGGTAGACCGGAGGGAAGCCGAGGGGCGGGAGACCGGGCAACGCCGCCAGCCCCTCCGGCCGGGAGACCGTACTCACCGAGGTCCGGCGCCCAGCAGACCGCCCAGCGGTTCCGCGCCGTACGCCAGGTAGCCCGGCAGAACCGCGCTTTCCGGCAGGTAGACCGGAAAGCCTACCGTTCTCGCAAGACGCGCCCGCCCCCCGCCTAGTGGACCGGCGCCTCCCGGCCCCATGGAGGGTAGACCGGGAAGCCGTTTCCTCCTCTTAGGTGGACCTGGAAGCCCCAGACCGTGCGGCGAGCAAGCAGGCAGGCTGGCGGGGAGGGTGGCCGTCCGCTCCCTGCCTTCCAGGTAGACCGGGCAAGAGCCTGTTCCTTTGTCTAGGAGCGCTGGTCAGGCGGCAGGCAGGCAGGCAGGCAGGCAGGCAGGGAGGGCGTGGTGTGGTGTGCGTGGACGCGAGGAGCCCACCGGGCCTGACACCGAGTAGACCGGCCAGCGGTGCCTCGCCGGACGCCAGGAAGCCCGGCAGAGGCGCCCTTTCCGGCAGGTAGACCGGGAAGGCCCACGATCTCGGAGGAAGACCGGCAAGACCCAGCCTTCCCGGCCGGTAGACCGGAGGGGAGCCGAGGGCCGGGAGACCGGGCAACGTCGCCTGCCCCTCCCCGCCGGCGGGTCGACCGGGAAGCCTCCCTTCCTCGGGGGTAGACCGGCAGGACCCAGCCTCCACGGCCAGCAGAGCCCAGGGCCGGGAGACCGGGCACCGCTGCCAGACCCGGGCCAGAACGGGGTGACCGTGGACGCGAGAAGCAGACCGGGCCTTCGGACGGTAGACCGGGAGGACCCCCGTTCTCGGAAGGGGGCTGGCAAGGCCGCCGCCGCCGCCGCCGCCGAGAGGACCGGGGCCCTCGCGAGTAGACCGGGCGGTCGGCGGGCCTCCGGCGGCGGGGAGACCGGGGAGGACCGGAAAGCCCCAGCCGCCTCGGCCGGGTGGAGAACGGCGGGACCGGGCAGCGGACAGACCTCCCAGCGGTAGACCGGGAAAGCCTTCCGTCCTGGGAAGGGGACCGCCACGTCCCAGCTTCCCCGGCCAGTAGTGGACCACCGGGGGAGAGCGAGAGCCGCCAGCGGCCGCAGGAAGAACGGGCCACGCTGCCGGGTCCCTCCGGCGGGGAGCTAGACACGGCCGCCCCCCGCCCGGAAAACGGCCGGCGTTTCCGCTCCTTCCGCCGGGAAGACCGGCCGAGCCATCCCCGCTTGCCGGCCGGTAGACCGGGGCCACCGGCAACCTCGCCCCTGGAGCGGGCGGGGGCCGGACCCCCACAGACGCCCGGAAGCCTGCCCTTCCCCGGCCTTCCCACCCTCCGCCCGTCGCCGAGAAGCAGAGGCCGGGCGCCGGGAACGGTCTACCCCCGCCGCGGCGCATGGGTAGACCGG
>NW_028293273.1:0-79871 GCF_964106645.2 Podarcis pityusensis
GGACGCCTACCCGCACCAGCTCTCGGGCGGGATGAAGCAGCGCGCCGTCATTGCCATCGCACTGGCTTTAGAACCCGACCTCATCATCATGGACGAGCCGACCACTGCGCTCGATGTAGTGGTGCAGCGCACCCTCTTGCAAGAGATCGACAGGATTCGCCGCGAGCTCGGTATCGCCATCATCTTTATCACCCACGACCTCTCGCTCTTAGTCGAAATCAGCGACAGCGTCGCCATCATGTATGCGGGCAAGATTATCGAGCGTTCGCCCTCGAGGGGTCTCTACACCGCGCCGCTGCACCCCTACACGCAAGGGCTCATGCGCGCGTTTCCGCCGCTGGTCGGAGAACGGGAGCGGCGTAGCGGCATCCCCGGCAAGCCGCCCGAACTGCGCGATCCGCCACCGGGCTGCCCCTTCTTCGCCCGCTGCCCCGCCCGTATCGAAGGGCTCTGTGAAACTGTCTCGCCGCCGCTTCAGTCGGTCATGCCAGGGCACGAGGTCGCCTGTCACCTCTACGACGAAGCGCTGCTCGCTGCGCACGGCAAGAGCAGCGCGGGCGTGCAGCCTGGGGAGCTAAGCTTATGACGCAAGCCATCAAAGTCACCCAACGACCAGCCCCTAAAGGGCCTGTCTTCGTCTCGGACGAGCTGGAAAAGACCTTCAGTATCGGCGGTTTTTTCGGCTCACGACAGGTTCCGGCGGTCCGGGGCATTGACCTCACCATTGGACACCGCGAAGTCCTGGGGCTCGTCGGTGAATCGGGTTCAGGCAAGTCTACGGTTGCGCGCCTTATCGCCAAGCTCTACGCGCCGAGCGGCGGAACCATGCGGCTCACGGGCCAGGAGATTCCTGCAACGCTACGCGGACGTGACCTCCTCGCCTACCGGCGTCGGGTACAGATGATTTTCCAGGACCCGTTTTCCTCGCTTAACACGGTCTATCCCGTGAGTTACATCTTGCAGCGGCCCCTCTTGGTGCACGGGTTGGCGACGCGGCAAAACGTGCGGGACAAGGTCAAGGCGCTACTCGAGCGCTGCGGCCTCAAGCCCGCTGAGCGCTACATCGACAAGTACCCCTATGAACTTTCCGGCGGTGAGCGCCAGCGCGTGGGTATCGCGCGTGCCCTCGCAGTCGACCCCGAACTCATCCTAGCCGACGAGCCGACCTCGATGCTCGACGTCTCGATTCGCCTGGACATCATGAACCTCCTCCTAGACCTCAAGGAGCAGGAAGGCTTGTCGCTGCTCTTTATCACCCACGACCTGGCAGGCGCGCACTACATGAGCGACCGTATCGCTGTCATGTACGCCGGCAGGCTCATGGAAGTGGGGCCGTCCACGGCGCTCATCCGTGCACCCAAGCACCCGTATACCCAACTCCTCAAACGTGCTGCGCCCAAACCCGAAACGGGCCTCGAGCCCGATCAGATCAGGACCAAGGGGGAAGTTCCCGACCTCACGGCCCTGCCGCCGGGCTGCCCCTTCGAGCCGCGCTGCCCCTTCGCGCACGACCGCTGCCGTGAAACGGCTGCCCGACCTCGTCGAAGTGGCGCCGGGCCACGCCGCCCGCTGCGTGCTCTACTACCCGGACGCGGCCCAACTTCAGCCCGAGCGCGTCCAAGGTGTACGGGAAGCCTCACGCGCCTAGACCCTTCGCCACCACGCTTTCACTAAAAGGAAAATTCTCATGTCGTCAGTCGCTCTAAGTCAACTTTTCGTCTACCCGATCAAATCGGCTGCCGGAATTGCTCTCCCTAGTACAAAAGTAGTCGCGCGGGGTCTCGAGCACGACCGTCGCTGGATGGTGGTGGACCCCACGGGTATGCTCGTCACCCTGCGTGAACGCCCCGAAACTCGCGCACGTTCAGACGGAACTCGTCGGAGCCTGCTTGCGCCTGAGCGCGCCGGGGATGCCGCAGCTTACGTTGCCCCTAGAACTCCCGGTTGGCGCGTCAACAACCGCCATCATGTGGACGACGCCCGTCGAGGCGCTCATCGTCGAGGAGGCGACCGACTGGGTGCGCACTTTTCTGGAGGGCGATTACTGCCTGGTCTACATGCCTGAAGCAGCCTACCGAAACCACGATGTCAGAGCGGACACACCCCTCTCGTTTGTTGACGGCAACCCGCTATCACTCATCTCCGAAGCTTCGCTCGCCGACCTGAACGCGCGACTGATGACCCCGGTGGACCTTAGAAGATTTCGCCACAATCTTGTCGTCAGCGGTTGTGACGCCTACGCCGAAGATGACTGGGAGACACTCGAAATCGGGGAGCTGAGGCTCGAGCGGCTCGGCCCCTGTGTTCGCTGCATGCTCGTCAACGTGGACCCGGACAAGGGTATGAACGGACGCGAACCCCTGCGGACGCTGTCGGGTTACCGCCGCGTCGGGCAGGAGGTTCATTTCGGGCAGCTCTACCGCATCACGGGTGGCGTCTCGAGCACCCTCTCGTGCGGTGATAGCGTGACCCCTAATGGAGGAGACTTGCGTGGCGCGGCTTAAGTGGGTCTACCTGGGCGGCGGCAGTACCCGCGCACCCGGCACGATGGCGTCGTTCGTGGCTCAGGGGGAAAAACTTCGCGGGTTCAGAAGTGGTCCTCGTCGACCTTGATGCAGAGCGGCTCGAGCTTGTTGCCCGGCTCACACGCAAGCTTGCGGAGGCTCAGGGGCTGGCTTTGACCGTGCGCACGACGACGAACCGTACCGAAGCCCCTCCCAGACGCCGACGCGGTACTCTCGAGCTTCCGCCCCGGTGGTTTCGAGATGCGCTACCTCGACGAGAGTATCCCGCTTAAACATGGCGTCATCGGGCAGGAGACGCAAGGACCCGGCGGTTTTCTTTATGGCCCTGCGTTCGATTCACGTGATCAAGGAACTTGTCGCGGAGATGGAGCGGCTCTGTCCCCGAGCTGTCCTTTTCAACTACACCAACCCCGTCAACATCGTCGCTGAGGCCGTGACGCACAACAGCAGCGTTCAGACCATATCGCTCTGCGAAGGCCCTATCACCTTTCCTCGAGAGCTGACCGCTGCAGCAGGGCTCGACCCGGACAAGCTCGACGCAACGATGACGGGGCTCAACCACGCCTGCTGGAGCGTTCGGCATCTCTACGACGGCGAGGACATCATGCCGCTGATTCGGGAGGCGTACGCCCGCGAGCGGGCCGACGCCGAAAGGACGGGTCAGGTGCACTGGGCGCTCTGGTGGCTCGAGCTCGCCTCGACAATGGACAGCCTGCCCGCCTCGTACTTTCAGTATTACTACTATAAGGACGAGCGGCTCGCTGAGCTTCAGGCGAAGCCCACTACGCGCTCGCAGGACATCCTGGCGGCAGTGCCGGGATACTGGGCGCACTACCAGGAGCAGCTTGCTACCGACGCGCCCCAACTCGACCCGGCCCGCTCACGCGGCGGGATTCACGAGTTAGAACTCGCCTTCGACGTCATGGACGCGATGTTCAACGACCGCCGGGAGGTCTGGCCGGTCAACATTCCGAACCGGGGCGCGCTCCCCGACTTTCCCGCTGACAGGGTCGTGGAGGTTCCGGCCCTCATCGGCGCACAGGGCGCGACACCCCTCGTTCAACCGCCTTTGCCGCGCGCGGTGGTTGGGCTCGTCAGGCAGCTTGGCGAGTACCAGGCGCTCACAGCCCAAGCCGCCTGGAATGGGAACCGCAAAGAGGCGATTAGGGCGCTCGCTAGCCATCCGCTGATGCTCTCGTTACCCAAAACTGAAGCTGTCTACAGCGAAATGGCGCACGCCATGAAGGCCTATTTGCCCGAGCGGCTCTGGCGGGCCTAACCTTATGGCGGCAGACTATTTCTTAGGCGTCGATGCGGGCAATTCTAAAACTGTAGCGCTTGTCGCCCAGGCGGATGGCCGCATCATCGGCTGGGGGCGCAGTGGGGGCGGGGACATCTACGTTTCTGAAGAGGGGGCGATAGCAGCGGTAGAAGCAGCGGTGGCGCAGGCGCTCGAGGCTGCCATGCTGTGCCCCAAGGACCTTACAGCGTCGTGCCTCAGTCTTGTCGGGGCCGACTGGCCCGAGGACTTCGCCTTCTGGCAAGGTGAAGCCGAGGCACGGGGCTACGGTCAAAGGATACTTATCGTCAATGACGCCCTCGGCGCACTCCGGGCAGGTGCCGCGGGGGACGGCGTGGCCATCGTCTGTGGTACGGGAGCAGCAGTTGGTGCACGCCACGACGACAGGGTTTGGCACAGTTCGTTCTGGCAAGAACCCACCGGGGGCTTCGAATTGGGTGAACGCGCGTTACGGGCAGCCTATCGTGCTGAGCTCGGGCTAGCCCCGAGGACACACTTGACGGACATGGTCCTGCAGCACTGTAGCTACCCGAGTATCGAGGCACTTCTGCACGGGATGACAGCTCGGAGCACGCGAGCGAGCAGGCGCCCGGACGGCCTGTCGCGCCTGCTTCTAGACGCTGCAGCATTAGGGGATGAAGCAGCAGTGGAGGAAGTGAACCGCGCTGCCCAAATTTTAGTGGACTACGCTTGGGTTGCGGCTCGCAAGGTGGGTTTGGGCGAGCATCCGTTTCCCGTGGTGCTGGCAGGCGGGGTGCTACGCCATGAGAGTGGCATACTCCGAGAAACCATCGCCGCTGGTCTGGAGGATAAGTTCCCGCAGGCTGTCTGCGAGATTGCACCCTTTGAGCCTGTGGTGGGCGCGCTCATGCTGGCGTTTGATTCTCACCTCGCCAATCCCTTAAGCGACTACCGCGTGCTTACCGCGAGCTTGCCCGTCACGGAGTTTTTCGCCACCTGATGCTGGATTAAAACGGAATGCAGAAGTCTTCCCCTTTTCGTGAGGATGTGCCATGAACCTGTTTATTGCAGACGACTATGAGGCGCTAAGCCAACAAGGTGCCGACATCATCGCGCTCGAGCTAACCAAGAATCCCACTGCCGCTCTGCTAGTAGCTACCGGCAACACGCCTATGCGCATGTACCAACGGCTGGCCGCCCTCCGAGAACAGGGCGGGCTTGTCACCTCCGGATTGCAGGTGTTTCAGCTTGACGAGTACCTAGGCGTGAGTTTCGAGGATGACCGCTCCCTCTATGGCTGGATGAAGAGGTCTTTCCTGAATCCCCTGGGGATCCCTGATGATCGGGTCGTTCGCCTGAGGGGGGATACAAAAAGTTCGGAAACCGCTTGTCGAGTTTACGATGAGCAAGTGCGGGCCCGGCACGGTATCGATTTGGCTATTTTAGGCTTAGGACCCAACGGTCATTTGGGCTTTAACGAACCGCCCGCCGACCCAACCGCCCCGACTCGAGTTGTAACCCTGAGCCCCAGCAGCATCCAAAGCAACGCTGCCTACTGGGGAAGTTCTGAGCGTGTACTCCAACAGGCGGTGACGGCAGGGATGAACGTCATTCTGGGTGCAAAGCACATCGTGCTGGTGGTCTCAGGAAAACATAAGCATGATATCTTGCGCCGTAGTCTGCAAGGTCCCATTACACCGCAGCTACCGGCCTCGTACCTCCAGAAGGGCCAAGTCACGGTAATTGCAGACCGGGATGCCTGGGACGGATAGACTGACCGAGTGGTTATTGTGACCACCGAAGAAGCCGAACTCACCTTGCACTCGGCGCTAACCGGGAATGCTGAAGCGCCTGAGTTCACCGGGTGGTTCGACTTCGTGCCGGAGCTATTTCATCCGGTGGAGGTCTATAGGGCGTCGCATTACAGCTGGGAGAATGGTGATAAGCCTGAGTCAATGACGAAACCGTGCGCCAAACCGTCATGCCGGACGGTGTGGGTTGTGTTGAAACTAAAGCCAGGTGCCGCCCGAACGCACCGCCCGGGACGAAGCGCGGGCGGTGCAGACGATGCTCGAGAAGCTGATCAAGTACGACTGCCGCCCGCTCACCGAAGCGCGCCCCCGAGGCGCGCCTCGTCGGCTGCTGCCGCGACTTTGCGGTGCTGTTGTGCAGCCTGCTCCGCCAGCAGGGCGTCCCGGCGCGGGTACGCTACGGCTTCTCGCTGTACTTCACGCCGCGCTTCGGCTGCGACCACGTGATCACTGAGTACTGGGAGCATAAGTCCGCGAGATGGGTGCGGGTGGACCCACAACAGGACGCCCGGCACCGTGCCCTGAATAAGCTCGTGTTCAGCCCACAAGATGTCCCCCGCGACTGGTTCCTAAGCGCCGGACGGGCTTGGCAGTTGGCGTGCGGCGGTCTCACGGACGATAAGCGTTTCGGTTACGACCGCGGCCTCGCAGGGTTGTGGGTCATGCAGCAGTACTTGGTTCATGACGTGGCGGCGCTCAACCAGGTAGAACTGCTCAACGGAGACCAGTGGGGGCTCTGCCACATCGGTCCGGAAACGACCCTGACCAATGAAGAGGCGGCCGTGTTGGACGGGGCCGCCCTGCTGACGCAGGCGGACGACTTAGCGGCGCTACGCCAGGTTTACGAGGCGCAGCGCGGCTTGCGGGTGCCCAATACGTTCACGTCGCTGAGCCTGACTCACGAGCAGCGTGAGGTTCGCTTAGGGGCGGGCTGAAGGAGACCGCGAACGAAGTTTGTCAAGAGCTCCTCAAGTTGGCCGTCCGCCAGGCTCTTAGTTGCGTCCCTGGCAACCATCTGGGCGACCTCAAGCGTCGAGGTTTCTCGACCCCGGAACCCTTGTGCCGTGGCCGACGACGTACGACAGGCTGCTTTATCCATCAAACTCCCCAAACCGACCGCTCGGCCGGGGAACAGCCCGACTCGACTTGGAAAGACGGCATTCCCGAATAAATTTGGAATGGAAAAACGATGTTGACGGGCGGCTAGAGTGACTAGTCCTACAGTTGCAGTTGGCGTCTTTGCCGTTGGTAATGAGCCCGTTTCGCGTGAGCTTGATGCCGTCGCCGCCAGCACGACCAAGCCAGGACAACCTGTGAATTCAACTTGTCACGCCAGAGTAGTAGACAAAGCAAGTGCCGCACCTCTGGCACGCTCAACACGATAAGTTCACCGCCCGCATCGCCCCCTTTTTCGCCTCACGGGCACGAATGACACTCAGGAACGCGTGAGCCAGCAGTAACAGCGTGGTATGGCGATACCAGCCTGTCCAGGAGCGTGTTTCGTACTCATCCAGACCAGCTTCTCCCTTGACAGCCTCGAACCCGGTTTCAATCGTCCATCGGGTACCCGCAATCTGTACCACCTCAGCGAACTCGGTGTGCTGAGGGGCGAAGACGACGTAATAGGCGAGTTCCTCAGGATCGTCCAGGCTGCGCCTTGCCAGGAACCACCGGTCGAACCCTGGTTCGATGAGGGGTGCAAGTGCAGGATACGTCGTGCTTAAGTCCCGCAGGCTCAACCACGCCCAGTCATAAACACGTTCTCCTTTACTGCCGCTGCCCGCCGATAAGCGTTCCCAAGCTTTTGGCTCGAGTGTCTAAACAACTCGGCGATGTGAGGCTGTTGCAGCCCGCGCTCAGCAATGAAACGCAGCATGAAGTTGGCAGGTACCGCCAGGATATAAGGTTGATGGCGTTTCTCTAGCAGCTGGCGCACCTTGCCTGAGGAGTACACCGTGTCGGCCGTAACCCACGCCGCTTGAACACCCGCCTTGAACGCACGCTGGAGCATTTGTTCAGCCAGTTGCGGTTTGGTCAGGAACGCCTGATCTTCGGGAACCTGGACTTGGTTGCGGCGCCTTTCATCACCTGCCCACTCTTGGGGTAAAAATAGCTCACGATCGATGAAGGCTGTGCCCGCTTTGCTCGCATAGGCCAGAAACACCCCTACCTGACAGTTCTCGATCCGTCCGGCTGTACCCGAATACTGCCGCTTGACGCCCACCGAGCGTTCGCCCTTCTTCAAAAAGCCTGTTTCATCAATAACCAGCACAGCTTCTTTCGAGCCAAGGTTGTCTAAAACATAGCTGCACAGGTCATCGCGTACTCCCTCTGCATCCCACTGCGAGTTGTTCAGCAAGCGCTGCGTACCGTAAGGTGTCGCTTCACCCGCCTGTTCGGCCAGCCGCCAGCCGTTCTTGCGCTTGACCGGGCCAAGTAGCCCTCGTAGGTAAGAAAGCGCTCGTTGCCGCGGCTCAGCCCGGCTGAAGCGAGGGGCGATTCGGGCGTGCAGGCTATCAAGCTCATCTGCCCACTCGCGTACCTGATCCAAAGACGGAATAGTCATGTCATCAGCTTAAAAGCTTTAACTGCAACTGTAGGACTAGGATACCCCCGATGCTTGTCGGTCACGACCTCTGCTGGTGTAGCACCTCGCCGTTCGATGGCTTGTTTGAACAAGGCGTTGGCACTCTCCAAGTCGCGCTTTTCACACATAAGGATATCGACAACTTGCCCTTGATCATCGACTGCGCGGTAGAGGTAGGCCCACGTGCTCTCGACCCTGAGGTAAATTTCGTTGACGAACCAGCGCGTCCCAAGGACTTTGGCTTTGTGCCTCGCCGCCTCTGCCAGCAGGGGGCTGACCTTTTGTACCCAGTGGTGTACGGTATGCCGAGTGACGTCGACGCCACGCTCGGCCAGTAAGTCACGCACCTCGGCTGCCGAAAGCTGAAAGCGTAAATATCAGCGCACCGTCATCACAATCACAGCTTGCGACCAGCGGTGAGCCGCGAAAGGCGTGCCCGTTTTAGCTGTGAAGGTTCTGCGGCAGCTTAGACAGCGGTAGCGTTGGGTTAGGCCCGGTCGCGGCCGTCCTTCTTGCTCGTCGTACTGGCGCAGTGCGGGCAACTCGCCATGACCGACCCTACCCGCAGCACAGCCTGCTGCACCAGTCTCCTCATAGATCAAGGAGGTAGGTATAGAACGCCTCATCGCGCTCCCAACCTGAAGCTTCATACACGCTCTGAGCACTTCTGTTACTTACTCCTGTTCTAAGCAGCAAACCCTTTAGCCTGTGTCTCCAAAGCGTGCTGCTGCGCCCGTTCGAGCAGCGCTTTAGCAACCCCGCCGCGGCGCGCCTCCGGCATCACAAAAAGATCGTTGAGAAGCCACAACCGTTTCATCGAAGGTGACGAAAACGAGGGAAAAAGCTGAGTGAATCCAACTGGCCCGTTCATATCAGCCAGGAAGATTACGCTGTCATTCTGCGTCAGGCGCGTTTCCAGAAACACGCGGGAAGCATCGAGATCGGACGGTTGCCGGTAAAACACCCTGTACCCGTCAAACAGCGGCACTAGTACTTCCGGGTGAGAGGCGTCGGCACGGTAGATGGTGAGCGGTTCAGGTTGCATGTTTTTTCACTCTACCGCTCTACCTGTTCTTTGTCCTGGCTGGACAGTTTTCGTTTTTGCTCCGCCCACCACCTAATACCGAATTGTTGGTAGTCGGTTCCGACTGTGAATTCGGCAGGGTTGTAACGGTCTGGATAGAGTGTTTCAGCTCTAGGTGTTGCGCTTGTTGACAGCCGCGTTGTAAGAGAAAAAGCCGGAGGAAAAGCCTGCAACTGTAACGGCGATGAGCGCCCAAGTGCGATCATCGGTGGGGATGATAAGCGTCATAACAAAAGTAGCGACGAGACTGATAACCGCCGAGATAAGACCTGAACCAAACTCCACTTATGTTACACCCTCTTATCACCACGAGAAGTGAAGATGTGATAGCACTATGGCGAGTTTAGCAGTTCAGGGCGCTCGGAGTGGTCATGACGAAATCAGCGAGATGGTTTCAACTCGGCATACACCAAAGTCGTTCCGAGTAAACGCCATCAGGCCGTAGGCGAGTGCAGCGGCAAAACAAACCACATCGAACGCTTCAACTGCACCCTAAGGCAACGGGTCTCACGGCTTGTCCGCAGCACCCTGTCGTTCTCAAAAAAGCTTGAGAACCACATCGGCGCCATCTGGACCTTCAATCTCTCTCGAATCGAGGCGGGGCTGGATGTGGGCATAGCGGCTGATGCGCCGAAACTCGCTTAGCTGCCATTCAGTCGTAACAATATCGAAATCACCATTGAGCCAAAGCTTTAAGACGCTTGCCGTTGTTTCTTCAGGCGAGATGAGATGAAAAGCAGCAATCAGAACATTGGTATATAGCACCACCCGCATCTACTGATTGCGGTTCTGTCTTACCCACTTCATAGCATTAGTCGCCAGCTTCAGGGCGTCCTCATCGCTGAGGTCACGGTTACGCTCATGCACAGCGTCAAGAGTCTCAAAAAACTCCGGCGAGATGCCACGGCGACGCCGCTCGAAACGCTCGATCTGCTCGAGTAGGTCGGGCAGCGCTGCATCATCCATCCTGGCGATGCGCTCGCGGATTTCCTCACGGGTCATCATACTTTAAGGATAGGGATTTTCAAGGGCCGGTCAATTTCTCAAACGACCTTTTGCAAATTTTTATCTCGAGCCCATCTTGCAGGAGGTTCGGGTTTCGGTGACTCCGGGTCGCGCACGCTTAGAACGGTACTTGGGCGTGTTCAAGGCATAGAGCCCGTCACGCCGCATGAGCCGTTTGACGCGGCCTAGTGAGCAGGGCACTTCTTGCTTGTTGAGTTCAGCGTGAACCCGAGGACTGCCATACCTGCCCTTATGGTTGGTGAACACCGTTTTGATCTGCTCTAGCAGCGCGAGATTAGCTTTTTCGCGTTCACTTGGTGATTGCCGCCGCTGGCGAGCGTGGTAGTAACTATTTCTCGGCACCGCCAACACTTCACAAAGGACGCTGACCGGAAACTCGTTTTTGTGGGCGTCAACGAAAGCGCATTTTAGGTCGAGTGCCTGGCAAAATAAATGGCGGCCTTTTTTGTCAGCGAAGCGCCGAGGTTTTGCCGTCCAATCGCCTACTCCATTTCAAGCCGCTTCACCTCACCTTGCAAGCGCCTCAATTCGGCTTCCTCAGCGGTTGGCTGCGCACGCTGATGACCTGGTAGCAAGCGACCTTCGCGGTATTGCCTCCGACCGAAGGAAGTGCCCGTGGCACGCCAATTCGTGGGGTTGGCTTTTGGGATCCCAAGACTATTATCTGCCCCCGAGACGGTGTAACCTTTCTCCTCTATAAGCTTCACTGCATCAATCTCAAACTCCATCGGGTATTGCCTGACAACTCGTTTACTTTCGGACATGAGCTTCTCCTTGGCAAGATTCTAGACCCTGCTGGTTTTGTCCAAGGAAATGAACCAAGGCCACCTTTCGTTTTCTCAAAACCACCCTCAACTGGCAAACGCCGCAGCTACGGCACCCTGAACAAGCAGACATTTGGTCGTGGCTGGTACTGCTCGCTTTCACGCAACTTAGACTCGCTAAGGGCATGGTGACGGACGTGAAGTTACCCTGGCAGCGACCTCAGGAGCCGCAGCGGATGACGCCAAGTAGGGTCCGGCGTGGCTTTATCGAACTTTTACCGGTACTTGCTACACCTGCATCCATGCCAAAATCCTGCGGCAAGTCACCAGGACGACCCCAGGGCAGCCTCTCTGGCAGAGCAACGCGCTTTCCTGCACGACAACGCCGTACCAGCAACGCCAAACACCTCCATCAACCACCCCAAAACCTCTACCCTGAATCTCCAAACAGTTAAATCACAAGCTAAGTTTCCTTGGCTCATAGGCATTGACGCCGAGTGGCCCGTCAGAACACCACCGAGAATTTCCGCCTCGAGAATACGCGCGCTTTAAAGCGGCAAAGCCAGGGTAGAGGAGAGTTTTATATCGCTCTAGAAAATTCTCAATGGTAGGCAAAAAGCAAAAAGAATAGGTACGAGACCGACATTAAGCGCATTTATTTTCGAGCCATAGTTTTCTGGGTGTCCGGCATGTAGTCGCCTGTCAATCCCGTTTGGGCGCACTTCGGTCGTGACGTGCTCAAGGATGAGCCCAATTACCTGTAGGACTACGCGCTAATGCTTTTTAGCGTGTTTCACAAACTCAGAAAGAGGGCTGGGTCGACGTCAAAGAATCTCCCAAGCTTTTTAGCAACCTCGACGCTGATACCGCGCTTACCAGAGAGCATGGCGCTAAGGGTTCCCTGAGTTGCGACTCCGGCCTTAGCAAGTTGGTATTGGCTGACGCCGCGCGCCTCCATGTAATGCGCGAGCACATCTTTAGGCGGCGCGCTAGCCTCTTTGAGTTCCAGCTCATGCTGACGCTCATATTGATCCATGTAGCCGGTCACAATGTCGAACAACACTGCGTACTTGCCCGCCTCGACGTTGCGGGTGTCGATGAGGTAGTCGGCAAGCTCTTTGAGTTCGAGGTACTCGCCTTCGCTGGTGGGTCGCTCGAGCGGTGCCTGCTGGTAAAAGGTGTCCCATGCGTCAGCAACGGTGTATGCGCTCATTCCGGTTTCCCCCTTTTGTTCCACTTCGTGTATTCAGCGTGCGTCATCACGTGGCGGATGTAGACGCGCTGCGCGGTGTAGCTGATAAACGTCATGAGCCTAAAGTTGTTGCCGCCGACGTTAAAAATTGTCAGTGTGTTGCCGCTGTCGGTCCTGGCGAGGTCGGCGGTTGGGAAGTCGGCACGTACTTCGTTCAGGTTCGCGTAACTGGCTTTTTGCATCGCCCGGAGCCACACCCGTAGCGGAACTTCGGCTTGGTCGTGCCCTTCCCAGAATTCGCGGAGGGTGCGGGGGGCGATGACGTTCACAAGACACTATAGCGCATATTGCCATATATGGCAATATGCGCTATAGTGTCGGTAAGCGCAGGGCATCAGTGGCATGCACTTGTCGTGAAGTCGCTAAAGACATTGAGCGGACGGTCTCCGAAGCTCTCCGCGCGTCTGAAGTCTAGAGTTATCGAATCCCGGCCCAAACGCTGCATAACCGAGGTTCAAACTTCGCTACGATACTCCTCCCTACCGCGCTGCAGCACGCACAACTAAAAGTAAAAGTCGGTGCCTTACACCTTGCCGACAGTGACTGCGCTAGAAGGAAACCAGCATGTCTATTAGCGGTAGCTTTTGGTAAGACGGTTTTGAATATTTACTGAGGTTTACACAAGAGTCGATTGAACTGCACTAAGGCGTTGGTTGCCTCTTCCTGTGAGAATTTCAGGAGGTTGCCCCGCGAACGAGGATCCAGGGCAACTTGCGCGAGCCCCGGTCCTAGAGCCCGGGCGGAGATGACTGCTTCGTGGATGTTCACGTCGTTACGTAAGATGCCTTGCGTTTTGGCAGCTTCGAGCGTTGTGGTTAGAGAATCGCGGATGTACGCTCCTGCCGAAGTCGTTTTTGCTTTTTCAGGGGAAGCGGTGGTTTTTAAATTTTGCATTTCGAGGAGCGTAAAGCGTTCAGGATTGGCGAAAATCCAGTTCATGTAACTTCGGGCGAGGGTCTCAAGCCGCTCGAGGAGGTGATTTTCGGGTACTTGTTCGAGCTCGTTCTTGATGGCTTGTTGGAGTTGTTCGGCCGATTGGGTGCAGATTGCCGTAAAAAGTTCATCTTTGGTCTTGAAGTGGTTGAAGGGGGCGCTCGAGGAGACACCCGCTCGTTTGGCTGCCTCGCGTAAGGAGACTTTCCCTATACCTTGCTCCTCGATCAGCTCGAGCGTGACGTCCATGAGTGTCTGCGCGAGGTTGCCGTGATGGTAAGGTTTGTGTGCTGGTTCATCGTCCTTTGAGGTGCGCGTCATGGTGTGTAGGCAAGTTTACCATCAACGATTCCTAGCCTATCCTTAAGCTATGTGTTATCATTGCTCATATTATAAGCACTGCTCATATCCCTCACATTCTCACAGAATAATAATGTTCTCACTGCTTATATCTGTGATAGGAGGTCAACCAGCCCAGCACCCTTGAGGAAAGCCCGATTGCCTTGTTAGACAAAGGCGCGTTGCCTGAGTGTGGAACGCCCGACCCTAGAACCAGCGCCACCCAGCGTATCGGCGGCGCGTGGCTATCGCGTCAGGAGCTGCCGGTTCTGGCGGTGCCGAGCGCGCTGCAGTTTGAGCGTGAGTAGCTCAATGACCTCGTTAATCCGCAGCACCCGACGTTTGCAGGAGGCGCGTCGGGGAGGCGCACGCCCACGACGGGAACTCATGCCTCAAAAGGCTGAAGGAATACCCCAAGCGTTGTCATGCCCCCTAAGGCAGTAACTTGTTGGTATAGAGGCTGGCAAGCTCAAGCTCGCGCACAACCTCTCCAGCGGTGTTGGTCATCGCACCGGCGTCCAGCAGAAACTGCGGGTAGCCACCCTCCCAGTATTCAGCCTTTTGCTCTCCCCAGGCCTGTCCCTTAGGGATGTAGTAGGGCGAAACGAAAGCTTGCGAAGCGCGCACAAGCACCTCATCCAAAATGGTTCCTGCATGCTTCTGGGCTTCCTGGATAAAGAGCGTAGCAGCTTCATTGGGATACTCGGCAGCGTAGGTGTACCCCTTGGTCGTCGCATCCAGAAACGCCCGCAGCGCTTCGCTGTTTTCACGAATGCCTGCGGGACTTGCGGTAAAAACAGGCGTGTAGTAGTCGGGAACGCCGTAATCTTTGAAGTTGAAAAAGCGCATGGCAACCCCTTCCCGTTCAGCCAGCACGCCCTGCCAGCCCCGGAAGATCCAGGCAAAGTCCACCCGCCCGGCCAGGAGCGCGTCGAAGCCCGAAACGGCAAGCTGCACGCCACGAAACTCGCCCTTACCCCCATCGGCGCGAATGACGGTAGCGATAACTGGCTGTTCGTAGCGCGCGCCGAAGGCGGCGTGGGTGGTGCCATCGAGTTCACGGGGCCGGGTGATGCCGGAATCCTCACGGACCGCGAGGGCTGCGGTATTTGTAGACATAATAGCGGCGATAGAAACGACCGGCTCACCGACAGCCGCCGCGCTCAGCACGCTCTCGGTACCGGAAATCCCTACCTCGGCGCGTCCACTGGCGACGAGCTGGCTGGGAGAGATGCTGCCGAAGGGCAAGAGCTGCAGGTCTACCCCGGCCTCGTCGTACCAGCCCTTAGCGAGGGCAACGTAGACCCCGGTATGGTTAGTGTTGGGTGCCCAGTCGAGGGCGAGGTGAATGGGATGCTGAGCACTCGCAAGGGCGGCAGCGAGCAGGGTAGCCAGGATCAGAAAGACCTTCATGGCTAGGCGGCCCTACGGGTGGTTGAATTCGAGGGGCTGTTGGCGGCAAGGGTTGCGTGAATGACGATGTGCGCTGACGTCTCAGCCGCCCGGTCAAAAGCCGTGCGGAGCTGGCCCATGACCGCGCTGAGCGGTCCTTCGAGCCGCGTGCAGAAGTGTTGCGGCGTGACCTTGAGCCCAGCCGCTTCAGCCGCAGCGTGAATTTCGGCGTAAATGGCGTCCATATAGCCGCTGACACCGAGCGGATAGAGCGAGAACTGACAGGCAACCAGATGGTTACCGCCGGGAACCTCGAGCGGCTTCGTCTGCCGGCTGACTGTAGCGACGGGGTCGCACACATCCGCGCCAGGTTCACCGGGACAGCCACGAGACAAGAGCAGGCTGACGGCGACGTGCTCCTGAGTGTCTACAAAAGCGCCACAAACGCTTGTGAGCGTCTGAAAGAGTTCGTTCTCTTCACCCGAGAGGTAGGTCGAAACGTCGTCGGTCTCGCGCTCGAGCCGCGTTTTTTCAAGCGCCCCTAAAGAACCGAGGATAGTTTCGATAAAACCGTCGGACATCGCGTAGAGCGAAAACCGGGCACCGATCACGACATAACACCTTGAGCGGAAACGAGTTGTAGCATATCAGCCCTCCCTGGTGGTGTCACCAAGAGGCTTGCCGAGCATTGTTGTGCTGGGAAACCGACTTGTCACGCTCCCTACGCCAGGATGAACTGGATCAGGTTCGGTGGGTTGAACGGGTGTTCTCTCAGCCTTACGGCACCCCTGGTGACTTACCCGACCATACCACAGCTAGGGTCCTGGCGTGTCTCCAGCGGGCTCGGTAAGCCAAAGCGGATGGACGCCCCAAGTCCTTCTTTCGTGAGGTTTATGCGGGTAGCATGGTGCATCCGTCGCACGCGAATCCGGCCCTAGTTCACCTTTCGGACTCGACCACCCGCTAGGAGCTCATTATCCATCCCGCTTTTACTATCCAACTCACCCTCGAGATCAACCACGACACAAAAAGCGAGGCCGACTCGACTTCTCCCCGCTCATTGCGTACGAAGATAGCGAGCGGCAGATAATCGTCGAAGCCCGTTCGCTGAATGTTCAAACTGTTGATCTGGTCCTCGAGACTCTCGACGTCGATGGACTGGGGTGAAGACTCCACCTTAAGACTTTGGTCTAGCGGCACAGTGACCCCCTAAGTGAGGTTCATTCTAGAGCGCTGCTAGGTGAAGTAAGGCGCAGTCGCAGCCTGTCCGATAACGACCAGCTTCGTTTGACGTGAGGACTCGGCCTGAGCACCACGTCAATGCTATGGTTGCCACGATCTAATGACGCACTCCGAACCCCTTACCTCTACCCTCACCAGCCGTGAGCACTTCCGGGCTGCTGTGGGTGTCCTTACCCAAAGCTTCTACGATTCCCCGCAGTTTGTTGCTACCTGCCCCGATCCCCGCAGACGCAAGCGGGTTCTACCTATCTTCTTCGGTGTGGCGCTCCGCGACGCCCTTGCACACGGCTACGTCGACGTCATTCAGGAGCAAGAAGCTGTCGTAGCCCTTGCCCTGTGGTTACCACCGGGCAGCACAGAGATGATCCCAGTCCGGCAAGCACGTGCGGCTTTCTCCATGCTGCGTCTCGGGCTGATAGCCCCACGTGCACTACGTCGACTCGCCCACCTGGGCGCGAGCATCGACGCCTTGCACCCGTCTGAGCCACACGCCTACTTGCAAGGGTTGGCGGTTCACCCGAGTGTTCAGGGGAGGGGATACGGTTCACGGCTTCTGCTGCGTGGCTTAGGGCGTGCTGACGCTGAGGGGTGGCAATGCTAGCTGGAAACGATGACCGAGCGTAATGTCAGGCTCTACGAGCGGTTTGGCTTCCGGTTTATGCGCCAGCAGCATGAAATTCTGCCAGGTGGGCCACCGTTCTGGTTCATGTGGCGTTCTGGGCAGACCAAGGCCACAGGGCAGTAACGCCCTACCCGTCTCCAAGCCGCATTAGCGTAGTCTCATGCCGACTTCTTTGTCGGGCGCTGAGTTTGAGTTAGAGAACGAAAGAGTTGCCGTTGCGTCAGGGGTGGGTGAGGAAGTTCGCTGGCATTCGACGCCCGCAGGCCATCTAAGATGAGCGCAAAGAACCTGCGCCACGCCTCAGGGGCTACCGCAGCAGTAGCCGCCACGATGCTGGAATTGCCCCACGCCACAAACGCTAGATCTTCCGGTGTGATGTCCTGCCGCAACGTGCCTTGTACCTGCGCTCGACTAATAAGCTCTTGCATCTTTTCACGCAGCTCTACTCGACTGGCTTCAAGTTCGCGGTTCCCCGGAAGCGCGATGGTAAGAGCCTCCTTTAGACCAAGATCGCTAGCCTGCATTTCGGAAATACGCTCTAGATAGAAGCAGAAGCCCTGCCAAGCATCTTCGTAAAGAAGGGCTTCCGCTGCGGCTTGATGGCTCTGCTCGAACTCAGACGTAAATAATTCGGCCAAAAGCGCCTCGCGGTCAGGGAAGCGTCGGTAGAGCGTGGCGATGCCGACGCCCGCCTGAGCCGCTACGTCCTCCAAAGGTGCTGCTACGCCACGGGCAGAGAAAACGGCCCGGGCCGCATCGAGGATTTTGGCGCGATTGTTTTCAGCATCTTTGCGTAGTTTGGTCCGCTCCTCTTTCACACCCCAATGTAGCATAAATGAAGAGTACCCTCCGTTTTTGTGTTAGCGTATGGAATGTGGATAAAGACCTCCACTTTTGAAGAGTCTAAATCGAACGGAGCAACATCATGAAAATCGGCATCAGCGGGGCAAGTGGACAACTCGGTCAGGCAACGGTAGCGGCACTCAAAGCACGAGTGCCCGAAGCGCAGATTATCGGCATCTCGCGTTCACCGGACAAGGTAAGCGCACTCGACATCGAGGCGCGCTTCGGCGACTTTGATCAGCCCGACTCGCTCACAGAGGCGTTCGCAAGTCTAGACCGACTGCTCATTATTCCCTCTGGCGACATGCGCCCCGGTGTTCGTGCAACGCAGGGACAAGACGCGATTCAGCATGCCACCGACGCGGGCGTCGAACATGTGGTCTACACCTCGTCGCTCGGCACGAGATACGCCGAAGTCCCACACCTCTGGCAGAGCTACTTCGTCCCCGAGCAGGCGCTCATGCGCACGGCTAAGAAGTGGACGATCCTGCGGATGGCCTACTACGCGGAGTCCTTCAGCGACGAGGCTGGGATGTCGTTGGCGCAGGGCGTCCACGCTTCTACGTCCAACACGCCCGTGAACTTCGTCTCGCGTGAGGACGTGGCAGCAGCGGCAGCGGGCATCCTCGCTAGTGACGGTCACAACGGGGCCATCTACCACGCGACCGGCCCAGCAGCGCTCGACGGTGCGTCCCGCGCCGCACTTGTCTCCGAAATCACAGGCAAGAGCTTCGCGTTCGCCCCTGTGAGCGCTGAGCAGTACCGCGCGGGTCTCGAGGGCGCGGGCCTACCCCCCTTCGTTGTAGATGCGGTGCTCAGCATCCAGGACATGTGGGCGGTCGGCGGCTTCGACGTGACAACGGGTGACGTCGAACGGCTGGCAGGAAAACCACCCCGCTCGCTGGCTGAGGTCCTCGCGTCCCGGCTGGGATGACCTTGCAGGTCAAAGGAATAATGATGATGGAAGCCAAAAAGTTTGAGCTCGGCGTCTACACGTTCGGCAACACCCCTCGTACCGCCGACGGTGGCTACGGCGCAACCGCCCAAGCGGTCCGCGACGTACTCGAGGCGGTTCACGTTGCCGAGCAGGTCGGTCTCGATTTCTTCGGCTTCGGCGAGCACCACACCCGCTCGATGCCGCTGTCGTCACCAACATCGCTTGTCAACGCGGCGGCAGCGTCCACTAAAACGATCAGGCTCGGGACGACGGTCACGGTGCTGTCCACTGACGACCCCATCCGGGTGTTTCAACAACTCGCTACCGCTGCGGCAATCGCGCCCGGTCGCATCGACCTCGTCGCCGGACGCGGCTCGTCGCCCGTCACGTTTCCGGTTTTCGACTTGGATGAGCGCGACTACGACATGCTCTACAGCTCCAAACTCGAGCTGCTGCTTGAACTCAACCGTCATGAACGGGTGACTTGGAGCGGCCCGCACCGCCGCCGCGCACTCGAAGATGTGCACGTCGTTCCGCGCCCGGAGGAGCCGCTGCGGATCTGGCTTGGCACCGGGGGCAGCCCCGAATCGGTCATGCGCGCCGCCCAGCTCGGCCTACCTATGTTCCTTGGCATCCTCGGCGGGACGCCAGAGCACTGGGCGCAGTACGGACGCGCCTACCGCGAGGCCTGGGCTAGGTCTGGACACCTCAACAAACCTGCGGACATCGCCGTTGCCGTTCACGGCTTCGTCGCCGAGAACGAACGTGAAGCCAAGACAACCTACCTCGAGCACGAACTCCGCATGTTTGAAACGGGGATGGCAGAGATCGGCCGACCAGGGCGGGCACCCTCGGGCAGAGCAGCTGATCTCGAGCCAGGTGGAATGGTGTTCGCTGGCGGACCCGACGAGGTCGCCGACCGTATCCTCCACCTCCACGAACGCCTCGGTCACTCTCGGCAGATCCTGCAGATGGACGTCGGTGGCATGCCGCACGCGACCTTCCTCAAGGGCATCGAGCTGCTCGGCACCAGGGTCCTCCCCCAAATCCGAAAGGAGCTTAAACAGCGATGACCGACAAGAAGACGCTTCACGTCGCCGTGTTCGGCGCCAGCGGAAAGATCGGTCTGCACGTAGTCGACCAGCTCCTCGCCGTCGGCTACACAGTCACCGCCTACGTACGCAACCCCGCTAAGCTCACCCTCACGCACCCGAACCTGATGGTTGTCCAAGGTGAGCTCAACGACCCTTCCGGCGCGGCCCGGGCCGTCACCGGCGTCGACGCCGTGATCAGCGCGCTCGGACCTACGCTGCGTCGGGGTGCGACTGGCACCCCGGTCACCGACGGCACCCGTAACATCGTAGCGGCGATGCAGATGTCCGGCATCCGCCGGTTCATCGGATTGGCAACCCCGGCCATCAGCGACCCTCAAGATCTCCCGACTTTCAAGGCAAAGCTCTTTCGGCTGATGCCGCGACTGGCGTTCCCCAACGCGCTGACCGAGCTCGTCGGGATGACCGAGGCCGTCACCAACTCGGACCTCGACTGGACAATCGCCCGCATCACCAGCCCGAACGACAGGCCGGCCAAGGGGACCATTCGATCGGGGTTCCTTGGGCGGGACAAGGTCCGCTCAGCCATGACGCGAGCGGACATTGCCGCCTTCCTCGTCCGCCAGCTCACCGACGACAGCTACCGCCGCGCCGCACCCGCCATCAGCAACTGAGACACACTACCGTCGCGTCCCACACCGCAACCTAAGGAGAGACCATGTTCATCGCGCTCGTCATTACTGCCGTCCTGCTCGCCCTGATGTGCGCCTCTTCCGCATTCATGAAACTCCGCAAACACGAGCAGGTCATCGCGATTATCAACGGCACCGTCGGCGTCCCGCTTCGCTACTTCCCTGTCTTGGCGTCGCTCGAACTCGCTGGTGCCGCCGGGGTCCTTGTGGGGCTATGGCTCGCACCGCTCGGCGTCGCAGCCGCAGCCGGCCTCGTCCTCTACTTCGTCGGTGCCGTCGCAGGCCACCTTCGTGTCGGGGACACTAAAAACTTCATGATGCCAGCGCCGCCGCTGGTGGTCTCTGTGACCGTGCTCGCCCTCCGGCTCGCGACTTTGTGACGGCGCGACTTTGTTGGCGCATCGCCTTCAGTGGCACAACTTTGTAAGACACCATTGGTGCCGTCTGACAAGCTTTGTAGGCATAAGCCGGAGCCCCATGCGACAAGAAGCATGAGCGCTCGGTGGCCTTACCAACGCCGTAGATGCTACGCAACCCGCTTGCCGGGAGCGTAACAGGATAGGCACTAAACTTGTGATTTAACTGTTTGACCAGGGTAGTAGCGTAATGGATGGAGCTTTCAGCGCTCGAACAGCTACGCGATTTTAGGCACGGCGTCCATGAACTTTGTTCTCACCGCGCTGACGCGCTCTGCGACGTTATCGATGGCGCGCTGAGCGCCGGGTTGGTGCCGAGTTTCGCTTACCTGAGCCTGCAAGCCGCTCATCAGCGGGGACACGGCAGCCTTTACGCGGCCCTGGCAAAGGGTCGAATGGGGTTCCGTCAACTTATTTTGGGTTGAGGTAGGCTGCTAAGATGTTCGCCTCAGCAGAGTGCCCCAAAGGTTACCGTTTCCCGAAGACCATCATCTCGTACGCCGTCTACCTCTACCACCGTTTTCTGCTTTCGTACCGGGACGTGCAGGAATTGCTGTTCGAGCGGGGTATCAACCTCAGCCACGAAACGGTACGGGTTTGGTGCGCCAAGTTCGGCCCTCATATGGCCGAGGCAGTACGTCGCCGTAACACGAGGCGTGGTCGGAGCTGGCATCTAGACGAAATGCGTGTCGTCGTTGGTGGATGTCGTCCGCTGGCTGTGGCGAGCCGTAAACGAACATGGCGAAGTCTTAGACGTGCTGCTACAAGAGAACCGTGATAAGGGAGCGGCCAAGCGCTTCTTTAGAAGGCTGATCGACGACCAGGAGCTACCTGAGCGGATCGTGACCGACGGACTTAGGAGCTACGGCGCAGCTCTCGAGGAACTGCCTGAATTAGGCGTGAGTGAACACGTCACCGTATCTGCGGCGGAGCGCCAGAATAACCTTATCGAGCAGAGCCACCGACCAACCCTAGAGCAGGAGCGGCAACAGCGAGGTTTTAGGAGCTCAAAACGTGCTCAGGGATTTCTGATGACCCACGCCGAAATTAACGGACTCTTCCCCTATGCTCGCGCTAGCACCACAGCGTGGTTACATCGGCAGATTTTGACACGCGGCTTCGCCTTATGGGCTGAACTGTCACAAGCTATCCCCTGATAAGCGTTCCTGCATAGCGACCTAACCGGATTTTCGTAGCTCGTGACCACGCCATCCAAAATAAGTTGACGGAACCACTCGAGAACTACCTCCGGGCACTCGACGAGGCACTCGCCCGAGAGGACCCCTGGGAGGGGTTTCTCCTTTTTTCTCGAGCAGATGGGCCAGCTACAGGCATGCCATCCCGGCCTGTGCCACACCCCGTTCGTCGCGCTGCCGGGCGCGGAGCGCCTCGAGGAGGACCGCAAGCGGATGCAGCGCCTCCTCGGCGACCTGCTCGCCCGCGCCCAGCGTCACGGTGCCGTCCGCGCCGACGTCACCCCGCACGACCTGACGCTCGTCGCGCGGGGCAACGCGGGCATCATCGCCAACAGCGCCAAGGCCGGATCGGACGACCTGAAGCGTTACCTCGACCTCATGCTGGACGCCTTCCGCGCGAACGCGCGGTAACGCCCGACCCGGCGACGCCTCAGATGGTTGGGGGTGAAAGGGGGGTTGAGTAAACTTCTCGTGTTGCTGGCTGAAATTTCTTTCTGCTAGGACCATACGTTGCCGCTCGGTGACGGCGCTGGTTGCTCTAGTGGACAAGGTATTTGACCAAACCGATCAGGACGCCTAGCACCAGGGCGGAGACCCCGCTCAGCAGGCTGCGCCACCAAGACCCGTGGAGCAGTTGGCCGACCCGTAGCCCGTAGATGAAAAGCGCCAGGTAGATGGCATATTCGGCAATGCTAAGTGCGACGGCGACCGAATAGAGCCCGGTCGCCGAGAGGAGAAGGACGAGGGTAGGGAGGTTGGCCGAAAGCAGGATCGGCCGGGTTTGCCGCCAGATGGCTCGGGTTTCGTGAGCGTCCAGCCGCTTCCGCTGGGCGATAACCTCGGCAATCGTCTCGCTGTACGCCTCGGCCAGCGCGATGGCGAGCGCCGTGCCGAAAAGAGTTAAGGCAGCTTGCCAGGCGGTCGGCGGATGTTCCTCCATGACGAGCAGAACTGCCAGAACGCTGATCGAGCCGTAGATGGCTTTGGAGACGAAGTGCTTGTCGAAAAAACGCTTGGGCTTAACCATAGCTTATTTAACAACAAACCCCTCATCTTGCGGCTAGGCTCTGTAACCGCTCCATAAAGACATTCATCGCTCGAGCTATATGTTCAAGATGCCCCATCCCCGGCCTCGACATATACCTGTATCAGTTCCTCGAGCACGCTACTCATGTCTCGCCCCTCGAGGCTCACCTTCGCTGGTATCATCCCCGCCATCTGCGAATACCTCGGGTCGCCCCGCTTGCCCCGCTGGTCGGGTTTCGGCTCGGCGTACTTCGACCGGCTCGGCGTCTCGGCTTGCGGCTGGTTCGCCTTGTCAAAGGTCACGTAGCACCTCTACGTGAACGCCCGGAACTCTTCCCATACCCTCGCACTGCCGGTGTGCCCGGCAACCTTGACGCTCGTCCTCGAGAGTGCTGGGATCATCATCAGCGCGGCATCAACGGTGTTTTTTCACGCGGCAGTTCGGTCCGTTGAACGCATAAAACAGATTTTAATGGTAGCAAGTATGCTATCCTTCTACCATGAGACAAGTTAATCTCAAAAGTGATCGGGTCGCGGTTCTACTCGAGCAGATCACGCGTCGAACAGGAGAAACAAACGTCGACGCTGTCATGAAGGCGCTCGAGGAGCGTTTGCAAGAGCTCGAAGCGAAAGACCGTACGGCGCGCACGCTCACCTGGCTAAGGACAACCGTCTGGCCGAATCTTCCCGAGATGCAGCACGGTCGAGCACCTTCCAAAGAGGAGCAAGAAGAACTGCTCGGCTTCTGATGGTCATCGACAGCAGCGTTCTCCTCCAAATCCTTTTTGAGGAACCTGGTGCCGAAGAAGCCGTGCTCACCCTGGGCCGAGCATCAAACCTGATCATGGCATCCCCGACGCTTCTAGAAACGGAGATCGTTTACGGGTCGAGGCGAGGTTTCAACTTGGGCGAGGTAGCGGAGCTTGTCGAGCGTCTCGGCATTGCCCTGCGCCCGTTCACCGCCGAGCACGTCATGGAAGCGAAACTAGCATACGCGCGCTTCGGTAAGGGGCAGGGGCATCCGGCGCAGTTAAACTTCGTCGACTGTGTGAGTTACGCGTTGGCTAAAGTGGCAGGACGGCCACTTGCTTTCAAGGGTGAGGATTTCAACCTGACCGACCTCGACGTTGTGAAGCTAGGCTAATTCATTAAGAGCAAGTCCGCTCATCCCTCAGCTTCTGCAGACAACGCGCTCGTTAACCGCATTAGTCTACGCCACGCCTTGAGAGGAGACTGTAAAGTTGTGCCGGGGTATGTAAGTCTCGAAGCTGCGAATGTGACAGGTTGCATCCCCTACGCTGCTCAGGCTGTGGTCCGTAACCCCGCAGCCAACCAAGAAAATGTCATCACGTCCAGCCTCACGCCCTCATGAACTGAGCTTGCCTCGCTTTGGTTGGGTAGGCAGATGTCGCCACGCTGCACGGCTTGAGCAAATTCGATGCCCTCCAGTAAACGTTGCCCAGTTGCGATAGAACCCAAACCGCGCATCGGCTTCACCCGATCTTTGACGGGTACGTGCGAGCGTTCGATTGATTTAGTCGTAAGTGCTCGCTTGCGGTGTAACCCGGTACGGCGGTGTGTAGCGTTCGGCGCGTGCTGCCTTACTGACTGAAGATACGCCTGGTGCTTATCGGTGACGACCTCGTTTGGAACCACACCTCGCCGTCTAATCGCTTGTGCGAAAAACGCTTTGGCGCTCGCTAAGTCGCGTCTCTCGCGCAACAGCACGTCTACAACTTGGCCCGATTCGTCCACAGCACGGTAGAGGTACGCCCACCGTTTACCGATCCGCACGTACGTTTCGTCTACAAACCAGCGTTTACCAAGCGCTCTAGCGTGACGTCGCCCAGGAGCACGCCGAACTTCTGCACCCAGTCCGCCACCGTTTGTCGGGACACGTCGAGACCGCGCTCAGCCAGCAGATTACGGACGTTGGCGGCTTACAAGCGGTAGCTGAAATACCAGCGCACGGCCATGACAATCACGTCACGAGGCCAGCGGTGATGGGTGAAGGGCGTGCCGGTTCGGTCAGTGAAGCTGCGCCTGTATGAAGAGCAGCAATAGCGCTGTTTCTCAGCTCGATCATGTCCGTCTTTATGGGCCTTAGAGATTGAGCAGTGTGGGCAGGCTGGCATCCTCAACCCTACCCCAGTACAACTTTGCAGTCTCACTCCACGAGCTGTTTTCTGCTGAGCGGGCAGCCGTTTTCTCCAGCGTCCATAAAGCCAAGGGAAAAGAAGCTGCGCGTGTTTTGTCCTCTACCCACACTTGATGCCTTTGCGGCTCGAAGATGGGGCTGAATTGGAAGGGGAAGCATGCGTTCAGTTTGTGGCGCTCACGCGAGCCCAGGACACGCTAGTGTTTCTTGAAGATCTGCAAGAGCGTCGTGGTTGGTGGCGTCAGGCACAGCATCGTCGGGCGGTTTGAAGTGTCTTTGCGCTATGATGATCATGATTTGGAGGCTTATGACTCGTTATATTGCTGTGTTTCTTTTAGCATGTGCGCTAATAGCGTGTTCTCAAGCAACACCTAACCTCACCTGGGTGGCACCCACAGCAGGATCAGCGCTGAGCGGTATCGTAAACTTGCAAGTGAGCGCTTTGCAAGAGCCTCATCCTGAAAACGTGGTGTTTTACGCTGAGGGGCAACCCATCGCGAAAGCCTATCCGGAAGATGGTACGTACCAAACCCAATGGGACACGACGGGTGTTCAGAAGGGCATAGTGACGCTTCGTGCGAAACCCTTCTCGGGTCCAGCTGTTGAAGCGACGGTGACCATACCCGCGAGACTACCCTAATCTCGTGACGAAAACCGAGCGAATCAAAACCGGCTTCAAAGATCTTCGACACGAGGCGCTCTTATCGCAACGCGAGGTGGCCGATGCTATCGGGGGTGCTCAAAGTTTCATTGTGGTGCTGGAAGGGGGGCGCGGCAACCCCCGAATGGATACGATATACGCCGTCCTTATCGTGTTAGCCCGAACACTCAAGCGGAGTCCAAAAGAGGTTTGGGAGGCATTTTACCTTGAGGAGAGCTGCGCCGTATATGAACCCATTAGGGAACAGATCCGCACGGCCTTGACTGCAGAGCGTACCTTCCGGGGGAGTTACAAAGCCAAACGCTTTTTGCGTGACCGGACGACGGAGGGACCCAATCGGTGTCTGCCCGAGGCGGCTGACATGCGACGCTTTACGGAGCTTTTTGCCTCGAGCCCCTTGACGCTTACTGAACTTTCAAGGATTACACAAGTCAGCAAACGAAGAATGGACGTGATTTTTACTGAGGGTTCAGAACCCTCAGCGAACATGGCGTTAACGACCTTCACCAGGTTAGCGGCTG
Organism: Podarcis pityusensis; assembly: GCF_964106645.2. NCBI lineage: Eukaryota > Metazoa > Chordata > Lepidosauria > Squamata > Lacertidae > Podarcis > Podarcis pityusensis. Next base: position 26,341 of record NW_028293273.1, read on the forward strand.
CCTTCGCACCAATCTACGGCGCAAGCATTAAGGAGACCGCGACGTACGCAATAGCAGGTGATCTGGAGCAGTTAACTGAATTTGTCTAGGCGTTAGTCTTCAGCAGCTTCGCCTGGCAACGTTTGAGATGAGGCGTTGGGGGAGAGTACAACGACTTTCAGGATGCTTTCTGCTGGAACCTGCGCGAGGCGAACGAGCGCCTGCTGATCATCGCCTTCAGGTGGGGTGAACAGGCGTGCGACGCTCCCGGCGACACTCGCTTCAATGGGTGGAGCGTCACGACTGATGATGGCGGTCCCGTCTGCGATACTTACATCCGATTCATTCCCCAGGGCTTGCACAAACTCGGAGACACCCCGCAAGGCGCCACGCGCAAGATCACTAGCGAGGGCCGGGGTGGTTTCCTGAACTTGCGCTTGCAGCCCCAGGTAGCCATCTTCGGCTTGAGCAATGGCATTAATGCGTTGGGACGCGTTGGCGTTAAGGACTTCGTAAAAGCGAATGTCCACGCGTCCGGTTGGCGTTAGGGTAGCCTGGCCACTCCAGATACTGCCATCTTCCGCCTGAGCAAGGACAGGTAGGGGGGTATCGTCAATGGCGACGACACCAACTTGCAGGCGTGCCCCTAAAGCCTCACCCGTTTTATAGGGCGTCGGAGTGTTTGAGGTGGGGTTGTGGGCGGGAGGGGTGGACTGAACGACACGTTGCGCAGTAGGCTGTGCGCTTTCAACCCTAAGGTCAGTGGTTGCGGCTGGCGTGTTACCGGGAGTGGGGTTATTGGGTGCTGAGGCTTGCTGTGGTGGGGCGCTGTAGAGGCTCGGTTGGGGTTTGGGTGCGCCAGCGTAGAATACCCGCAGGGCGGTGTTGATTTCCTGACCCTCCGGTTCAGGGCTCTGGTAGACGCTAAGCCCCACGGGCGTTGCTTGCCCGGTGTCAGCTGGATCGTCAGCGAAGGGGTCGCCTGCACCACTTGTGTTTTGGGGGCTGCTGGACTGATCCGCTCGGTAAGCGCGGAGGTCGCCGCCACCACCTTGGCGGGTGAAGACACTAAGCCCGGCCTCTTCTTCGGTGCTGGGCAGCATGGGATCGCTCGAGCTTTGCAGCATGGGATCGTCGGTGGTTGCTTCGGTTCCACCACTGGCGGCAGGTGCCGGGTCCTGGCTGGCGGGTTGGGGGTTGCGTGGCTCGAGCATGGGTTGTTGAGCGGTGTCGGCGTTAGCAAAGGCGTCGGTGGCGCGTTCGTCCGCACGTGTTTGTTCGGCAGCGTCGTTGAAAGGATCCTGATCCTGAGGTTGGGCAGGCTGCGCGGGCTGGGTTGTGGCAGCAGGTTCAGGTGGGGTGGCAGCTTCTGTTTCTCCGCCGGCATTCATCATCAGGGAGCTACTGCCAAAGAGTAACCAGATGCCGAGCAGACTGGCGGTTGTGAACCAGCCCAGCAGCTTGGTTTTTGAGGTGTGCCACTCGCCGGTGATGTCGTCGTGACGCTGAAAGAGTTGGCGGTGGATGCGGCGGCGTTGCTGGTCTCGCTTGACGTGCTTGCGTGCTTCCATCTCAACGTCACCTAACTGTTCGGAGTAGATGGCGCTTTGCAAGAGCGCACCGGTCTCCGGGTCGGTCTCGAGCAGGTTGGTCAGCAGTTCCTTGAATTCGTCGCTATTAGGTGACGGAAGGGTTTTGCGTCCTAAACGCTCTTTAACTTCTTGCGCGAGTTCTGGATCCAGCTTCATCATCGCCTCCTCTTAGGGCGTACCACCAAGCTATTTGGGCGGTACACTGCCTTAAATATGCCATATGGTAGTCTTTTTGCGAGTTTAATGCTATCATGCGCGCGTACAGGTGCTATACAGCTAAGGAGGCAGAATGAACACCAAGCGACACCAACGGCCGTTTTTCCCAGCGCTCATCCGACTAGGCATGCTCCTGGGCATCCAGGCAAGCTTTCATCTTGCCTTTGCCGGCGGAGGCGGAGTTGATTTTGACGGCATTCTCGGAAGTATTCCCGAAACCATCTGCAACGCCGCAAACTTCCTCGCAGGCCCAATCGGAGCGGCCGTCGTCGTTGTCGTCTTCGTCATCGGCCTCATCCGCATGGCCGCAGGCAACCGAGGCGGACTAGGACTCATCATCACCGCCTTCGTCATCGGCCTCGTGTTGGTCGCCGCACCCCAGATTGTCGGCATCTTCACGGGTGGTGACTGCGCCCTCGCCGGATAAGCCCAGCCATGGAAGAGACGCACGACACGCCCCACCCACTCGAGGTAGCCCGCGTATACCGCGCGGACGGCGCCATGCGCATCCTCTTTGGCCTCTCGGTCCTCGACCTGATGGTCATGGCAGGCATGCTGGTGGTCTTCTTAAAACTCTTGCCCTTCGGGGATTTCTTCAATCTGGTGGCCTCCATTGGCGGAGCCTGGTTTTTAGGGCAAGCGTTCGCCAAGAACCGCACCAACCTGCCGATCGAAGCGATGAAGCAGTGGCTCGTGTGGGTTACGCAACCCAGCGTGTACGTTCCCGGCCCGGACTACGACGCCCGCCCGCTCGTGTACGAGGCTAGAAAGCGCGAATAACATGCTCAAGGCACTATTTGGCGACAAGCGCAACAACATCATGAAAGACCTCCCGTGGCATGAAATCAAAGATGAGATCATGCACAACCGGGACGGCTCTTACGTCACAGGCTTTTTCGTCGATCTGCCTCAGACCGTTTTCGTTCCTGACTTCGTTTACCTCGTGACACTCCTCAGGGGCGGCTTGCAAAGTGACCTGCAAGAACGCATGCAACTCCGCTTCATGCTCGAAGCTGGCCCCGCCAACAGGGAAATCTTAAAGCGCGTCCGCAAACGCATTACTGCCCCCGAACGGGGCTTGCGTTACCTCCTCGAAAAGCGCGCTGACATGCTCGAGCAGGACTGGGAGCGAGGCAGCGTCATCGGCTGGCGAGCGTACGTGCTAGTCCGCGTGAACACAAAAGCGAAGAAGTTCTACACCCTGACAGAAGCTGCCGCCAAGGAACGAAAGGAGCGCTCTCACCAGGTTAGGTCCGACCTCATGCAGGCCTTTACAGCAGCGGGGTATAAGGCCAGCACCATGGGAGACCAGGATATTTTTCGGCTGGTGCATCGGTATATGAATCCGGGTCAGTGGCATTACGACCAGGCGGACTACAAACCCACGTGGCAGCGTTACGCCACCAAGAGCGTCGAGCAGGTCGAAGGCAATCGCCCACCAACACTCAGGTCGCAACTCGCAGAGTCCACCATCGATAACAAACGTGCCGGGCACCTCATCGTCGATGACCATTACGTCCGCATGATGACCATGAACAAGCAGCCGGACCAGCAGACGTTCGTGACGATGATGCAAGACGCCTTCAAGGGCGGCGAGAAGTTCTTTGTAGTGATCGACCTCTACCACCAGCCCTACGAACATGGGGCGACCGTCACGCGAGCCAGAGCCAGGCGCTTTAAGGCAGCCGCCGAGCAGACCGACACGGCCGTGGACGCAGAGACGAAAATGATGGCCGAGGAAACCGCTGGGCTGGCGGACCACATGGTGCGTCATGGCGACCACCAGTTTTTAGTGAGTGTCGGCTTCATCCTTTACGACACGAATCTCAAGCACCTGAATAACCGCATCGAAAAGCTTCATAAGGCGATGCAGCGTGTGCCAGGCCGCCCCTTCCGCATCTTGGCTCAGGGCCTCTTCACTCCCTTCCTGGACTTCGCTCCCTTTTCAGGGCGCTCGTACTCCGAGCGGGTGAGCTTGACCACCACCAACGTCGTGCACCTCTTCCCTGTAGATGGCGAGTGGCGAGGTGCAAAAAAGCCCATCGCTTACTTCCGTAACCGTTACTGGGGCGTGTCGGGCCTCGACGCTTTTGAAGGTACTAACTTCAATAGCCTTATCGTCGGCAGGTCCGGGTCAGGCAAAACGTTTTTCATGAACTACACCCTGTCCGAGTTCCTGGGGGATGCCGCTACCCAAGTGGTCATCATCGACCGGGGGAGTGGCTACCTGCCGCTCGTGAAGGTCGCTGAGGGCGTGACTATTCCCTTACGTCCAGGGGGAGGCACACGCATCAACCCATTCGACATTCTGCCCGGACAGAATGCGCCGAGTGACATGGAAAAACAAAATCTTCTTAAGGTCATCCGGGCAATGATTCCTGGGCAGGACGGCTCGGATTACGAGATTGAAAACAACATCCTGATGGCCGCCATCGATCAGCTCTACCGCGGGGCTGTGCATTACGACCGTGAGACAGAACAATCCGTTTTTCGGACACCCACCATGACCGACCTGTACAAGAAACTCACGATCCTGACCGAAGTTGGACAGGTCAGGGCCAGCGACAAGGTCAGGGAAATTGCTTATAACCTCGCGTTACGCCTGCAAGCCTGGACGGGCAACACACCCCTCGGGAAGTTCGTCGATGGCCCCACGAACGTTCCCCTTTCCCAAGCTAGAACAGTTTATTACGACACTGAAGGGATTGCGTCTGACAAGCAACTCAAGGTCGTAGGTGTGCTCCTCATCGCGAACCTGGTGTGGCGGCGCGTAAGTCAAACCCTTGGCCAGAACACCCTTGTGGTGCTTGATGAAGGCTGGTCGATGCTGCAAGAGTCACTCGAGGCGAGATCGTTTGTCGATGAAATGTACCGCCGCTTCCGGAGGTATGGGGCAGGCATCTGGTCGGTATCCCAGTCTTACGACGATTTCAAGGGTTTGCCGGGCATCACCAACAACGCTGAGATGTTCTTTGGCCTGAGGGTGGATGAGGAAGAGAGGCGCATTTGGCGTGAGGCGATGAAGTTGCCGAAACGAACCCTGGAGCACTGCGCAAGCGTGCACCAGAAGCCTGGAGAGTACAGCGAAGCCATGTGCATGTTCAAGCGTGAAACAGGCTGGGAGGGAGGCATTATTGCGGTTCACCCCACCCCACAGGACTACTTCTGCTTCACCACGAAGGATGCGGAAATGGCCCTTCGTGAAAAGGAGCTCGAGGCGAACGGTGGCGACTGGATAGCGACTTTAGAAGGCATGGGTCGTGGCGACTTAGCAACGGCAGCTTAGAAGGGAGGTTTAGGATGAGGCACAACTCCATAAAACCTGAAAGCGTGAGCTGTAACGAAAGGAGCCGTATGAAACGCTCGATTTTTCTGTGCCTCATGGTGATTCTAGCCGCTTGTCAGACTCAACCCGGACCGGGTCCGGGAGAAGAACCCGGGGAGACGCCTGGAGAGAATGAGCCGCTCGTTTGTAATGACGGTCAGCACGCGGAGGTGTTCAACTCGAAGCCCATTGAGTTTGGTCAAGCGTACGAAGTGACCAACGAAACGACGTACTTTACGACCACACAGTCGGTTCCGGCTGGCACTACCCTGTCCATCCGTTTGGACAAGGTCCCGAGCACCGGTCTGATCGGTTATTCAGTAACTCCGGTAGGTGGAGGGGGTTTTGCCGATTCCTACAGTCATCTGGAAGAAGATATTCCCTCAACGATCGTTGGAAGTGGCACCGCAGAGGGGGAGGGACAGGTAACCGTAAGAATCACGTATACGGATCCTGATTATGAACTCAATGGTTGTGCCAGGTTTCAGTTCATGCTGAATCAAGGCTAAAAGACCGAAAGGAGCTGCCTAAAGTGTTCTTTTTTAAAGCCAACAACCGCTTACTGAAAATCGTGTTGGCAATCTTTATTATTCCCACGGTTCTTGCACAACCAGCTCGAGCCCAGTGGGATTTAGGGCAGCTCGACGACACTTTTAACGAGTTTGGTCGCTACTTCGCGCAGTTTTGCGCTGGGGTGGAGCAGGTAGACGGTTACGTTGATACTGGCAAAACAATAGGGGCTGCAACCAGCTGGGTATGTGCGTTGCAGCCTTCCATCCAGCGTGCCCAGGCCATTGTGGAGGGCTTTAGTCAGGATCTTAACGGCTTTTTCTCCGGTGCACTTGGCGACACCTTTGCGTCTGTACTTGACGCCACTGGGATCGAGTTGGGAGACCCTAACCTTCAGGGGTTATTGACGCAAGGCCTTAACGATATCGGGACGGGCAACTTCTCGATGGAGGAGTGGGCTGGAAAGCTGCTGGGAGAAACAAACATTCAGCTGCTCGAGAACCTCACGAAGGGGCCTGATGCGGGAGTTGCTGAGCTCGAGGCGGATGTCGTTAATGCCGACCGGAAGAGCCCTATCCGTATGGATCGGGAGTTGTCGGGGATGCGGCAGCGTTCGGCCACGACCATGCAGATGGCTGAGGCGCAAGATGCGGTTCGGACTTCGCAAGGGTTAGCTGCATCGTCGATTGCCAGGGGGGATGAGCAGCGTCTGTTGAACCGCGTCACCAGCCCAAACCCCGGGGCAAAAGGGACGGCAGATCTAGCGCAGCAGCGGGGTAAGGAGGCGAATAGTTCTCGAGCTGCGATTCAAGGCATGGTTCAGGCGCAGGCTGATTACATGCGTCAGGCGGCGGTGTCCACGAACAATCTTGTAACGGCAGTCAAGGAGAATGCTGCGCAGCAGGTTTACACGACGCAACAGTTGGGTACGCTCGCCAAGCAGATTGGGGATGAACAACTTCAGCAGTATAACGAGTGGCGCTCTGAGTACTACCGGGAGCTTGGGGAGTCTGTTGCAGAAGGTAAGCAGACTCGCTCTAACTTTATGACGCTCGCGGAGCTTCTTAGGGGCGCGAATGCTGGGGGAGCGGAATAGTGCGTAAGGTTTTATGCTTTACGCTTCTTGCGCTGTTCGGGTCAGTGGCGTTTGCTCAGGCGGACCTGATGAACGCCCTCATGAATATCGATGCGTGGTTTGCTGACCTTACAGCATATGTTGAGACGTACCGTACGGGGTTTGCAAATATTGCCTACGCTTTGGCGATCCTGGGTTTTGCTTCTTCGGTGGTGTACGTCGCGTACTCAGGTTCACTGGCGTCACTTAACGGGGCAGTCCTGCGTCTAATCATCGCGTCAGCTCTCGTAGCGTCGGCTCCGACGGTGAGCACGATGATGACGGGCGTGTGGAAGGATCTGCGTGCCTGGAGTGGTGCGCAGATGCAAGAGACATTCAATGCTGGCTCGGATGAGTTCGAGCGTTTGGGTACCGACACGGGTCTTGTGGGTGCAGCCTTGACGGCAGGGGCGGGTGGCGCTGGCTTTGTGGCGAGTAGTGCTAAGGAGGCGGCTTACGCTGCGGGTCGTGCTACAGCTGGGAACTTTCTTCGCTGGCTCAACATCATGATTATTCCCATCGGGACGATCGCTATGATTGCGAACTTCATTATTTTGGGTTCTGGCATCAGCATTTTTATTGCTTGTGCATTCTTGCCCGTTTCTGGTGCGTTGTTGGCAATTTCTCCGCGTTTAGGGGGTGAGTGGCTGGGTCGCATTGTGAGTGTGGTTGTGACCGCTCTGGTGGTCACTGCATTCATGCCGCTCATTTTCAAAGCTGTGTTTGATTTTACGGTTGTTCAGCCTGTCAAGGCGGTCAATGATGAGTTTGCTTCCTGGCAGGAGATGATTGATCCGGAACTGAATGTTCCGCCGCGTTTGGTTGAGATTGAACGTGAATTGTCGGCAGCTCGGTCTGAACGCGCGGAGATTTACGCCGAATTGAACGAGCGACGCTTTCTAGAAAAGGTCACCAGCTTCGGGGCGTGGAATCGAGTGGATCAAATCAACGCTCAGATCAACAGGTTGCAGTTTGAAGCTTCTCGGGTTCAGGCTCAGCATTCCTTGCGGCAACTTACGAACATCAATCAGGCGTACGAGGCTGTCCTGAACGAGGTTATGAAGATGGTGGGGCGCATTTTCCTACTTATCCTGGGGACTATCATGGCATCGGGCATGATGTGGTACGTCGCGCGGAACACGGGCAGCCTAGCTGGCGGGTTGGTCATGGGTGGGCTGGGCAGAGCCCCCTTCATGATGGGTCTGGGTGGGGGTGCTCAGGGCATGCGTGGCCTGGGGTCAGGTGGGGGTGGAAGTGGCGGGAGAGGAAATCGTGAACTTGATTCGGGTTCCTCACCAAGGTCACTACCGCCTTCGGGGATTGGCGCCCCAAGTAGCGGCGGGGGTCGGATGACGCAGAACAGAGAGTCTGCATGAAACGGCTCGTGATCCTAGCTGCGCTACTTTGGGCAACCTCAGAAGCTCAGGACTACCAGCAGTTAGCGAACTCGCAGGATGTAGCGCGCCGAATAGGTGGTGTTCGCACGCAGTTGATCTACGTGACGCCAGTTGTTGAAGACAAGGTTGTTGCCGAGTCTATTCGTCGAGCTGCCGTTGAGCGTGGCGTGAAGGTGTACATGCTGCTTACGCCTGAGCTTGTGGAGGCCCCCGGTTCGTACGCCGCGTCACTCGCCACGCTCGAGGGTGTGCAGGTCCGTTTGGCGCAGGTGGATCGTTCCTTCGCAATTTTGGATGTTGAGGAGGCTTCAGTTGTGCTGGAGGGTTCGTTGTTGGGTTCGGGCTCCGCTACATTTCGGGAGCAGGCTAGTTACGCAATTGCTGAGGGGCAGGTGGTCTCCGATCGTTCCGCCCTGTTTGGCAGCGTTTGGGACGGGGCCATACCGTATGTGTCGCTGGTGGAGCGAATTCAAAGTCCTGAGGAGGAAACAGAAATCTTCGATTGGGGTGTCTTAGGAGGCTCATGAACAGGTTCATGTTGATCGTAAGTTGGATTCTTCTTGGGGTTGGTTCTCTAGCGTTACTCGTTGGGATACTGACCTTAAACCTGATGCCGGCGGTTCTTGGAGCGCTATTAGTGGGGATCGCCGGGATCCTTTACTACCTTGTTCACCTGTATTTGTCACTGGGGGAGGCCGTTCCGAAGCTCTCGAGCCTTGCCAAAACTGCTGAGTTTCTTGCCCTGAAGGAGCCCCGTGCGTCACGTCGTGCTGCTGGTGCTGCTGAGCTTGAGTCTGGCGAACGCGTGCGGGAGCATCCCGACCGGGTTGTGGACGCTGACGCAAGAGGCGGCCATCTCACAGGCTCTGGAGCCTGAACTTTTAGGTGCGCTGGTGTTTGTCGAGAGTCGTTACTGCCAGGATGCTGTAAGTCCGAAGGGAGCGTTGGGGCTGGGGCAACTGATGCCTCGCACGGCTGCGGCGTTAGGGGTGGACGCGTCAGACCCAGCGCAGAACCTTTCCGGGGCAGCACGCTACTTACGTGAGCAGCTTGACGCTTTTGGTGACGTGACGTTAGCGCTTGCCGCCTACAACGCTGGACCGGGCGCCGTTTCTCGGTATGGCAGGGTGCCACCTTATGCGGAGACAAAAGCATACGTGCGGGAAGTGCGTCGGCTTTATACCGTGTTCGTGACGCAAAACCGCGAGGCGGCAGGCACATCCTTGCGGGTGTTTTCGAGGGGGCAAAAGTGAGTGACGCAGCGTTGGAGTACAACATCGACGCGTTCGAGAGGATTCTCGACGCACTTCCCCCAAGCGTTCAGAGGACGACCATCATACACGCAGCTGATCTCGAGGAGGTTTACCTGGACGCAGGTCGCATGCTGACGTTCAATTGTGGGCGGCAAATCAAAACGGATTATTTGGTGACGCTCGATGACGTGCAGATTGTGCGTGACAAGATTGGGGGCTTTCGTAGCGATTTTCGCGCTGGAATCGAAGGAACACTGCACCGCTTTTCAGGAATTCCTGACGACCAGCAGGTGCTTGTTGGAATGACCATCCGCCTTGGGCGGCACGTCTATGACGTGGCTGAGCCATTAAGGCCCCAGCTTGAGGCTGAAGGCTCATTGATGGTTGTGGGACCACCTGGGGTAGGGAAGACGACGCTCTTGCGTGATGTTGTGCGCATTCTGGGTGAGCATCACGGCATGAAGTGCATTGCGGTGGACACCAGTAATGAGATCGGCGGGGACGGCACCCTTTCGCATCCAGCTATTGGCGAAGCGCGCCGCATGAAAGTGGGAGACCCGAAACGCCAAGGTGAAGTCCTGCGGCAGGCCGTCGCAAACCACGGGCCAGAAGTGATTGTGGTTGACGAGATCGGCTATCACGGCGGGGACGTGGAGCAGATTGAAACCACCTCACGGCGGGGCGTGCGCGTCGTCTCTACGCTGCACGGGCATGTCCTGCGAGACGTACTGCAAAATCCCCGGTTCTCCGCTCTCTTAGGCAACGTCAACCTCCATGAAGGACGCAGAACAACCGACACCGTCTTCAAGTCCGCCGTGGAAGTCCGCGGGAAAGGCAAACTGGTGCTCCACCCCAACCTGCAAGAAGCTGTCGATAAGCTCCTGCAAGGACTCGAGCCGAGCGGCATCAGGCTCGGGGGCGGTTGGAAGCAAGAAGCTGCCGGTGACGGTGAAGCACCCGCAAAGGAGAAGGGTTATGTCCACGTTTGAGCAACTTCGGCGGGAGGAGAAGGCGCACGAAAGACAAAAGGCAAAAAGCCAAGGAAAGGAAACGGGCATGGCTAGCTTCATCATCACCCTCGGCATCCTTATCCTGTGCTGGAACGGCCTATCCCCACTCGCGCGGTTCATGATGATCGGCGCGCTCGTCGTCATGTTCTTTGGTTACGGCACCCTCGCCTCAATGTTCAGCACCCGAAGCCAACGAGACTACCTTCCAGCTAGACCCACTCGCTCGAAGCGCTAAAGGAGGAAACAACCATGCAACGGCTTGGTCTACTCGCACTCGTGCTACTCACCGCCTGCGGCTTACGCAGCTCCCCGCTGGTGTGACCAGCCCAGGCGAAAACAGCACCCTGGTAGGGGAGAGCACCCTCACCGTCGAAAAGTCCAACTGACGCCATCACGTCCGTCACCTTCTACGCGGGCGACAAGCTCCTCGGGGAAAGCCGAAGTTAACGGCAACACCTTTTCCCTCGGCTTTAACGCCACTGCGTACCCCGAAGGAAACCTTTTACTACGCGCCGTCCCCAACACGGGAGCACCCAGCACCCTTAGCGTGCAGATCGCCCACAGCGGCACCGGAACCGTCAACACACCAGGACAACCCCAGGAAAATGACCCGAGCGAGAGTGCTGTAGGCGACGACCCACTGAACCTCGGAGGACTCGAGGGTCTGGTACCAGGCATCGACGAGAACCCTCTGGGGGAGGCGATAGCGAACTTCCCGCCCGGTTTTCCTGTCGAGGGCCTCATGAAGCGGCAGTGGGTGGTGCAGACGGTCAGGTCACTCTTGCCCATGCAGGAGTCTGAACCCGTGCTGTTACCGCGTGGTATCTGGACGTTCAATGCCGACCTGGAGATGTGGGAGGTTGAGGAAGCACCCTTCGACGCGGCCCAAATCAACTTCAGTTACGTGGATGGCGAAGGGCAAAACCACGACATCATGGCTACCGTCTGGTGGGACAGGTACGACGAGACAATCATGGCGCAACAGTCGGGTGTAGACATCGAGCTACCCACGTCGATGTGGCTTGAGGTTCGGGATAACGAAGAAACCATCCTTGATGTTGATGTGACCACCGACTGGCTTCAGCCTGCCGGGTGTGACGTGCCGATGGTGGTTCCGGAGACGCTCGAGCTTGACGGGTGGGTGAATGAGGAGCGGCCCCTTGAGACGTACGAACCGCCAGAAGGTGCACCCGAACCTGGAACCCTAGGGGTGATGCAAGAGGGTGGTGATGGGGGAGAGGGGAGTGCCGATGAAGTCATTAAGCACCTCCTGTTGGGTACGGGCTTGCAGTTTAGTGTCACGTACGACCAGACAAAGCCTGAGGAAACGCTCGAGGCTGAGTTTTACCTGGATGCGGTGACGGATCAGGATCTGCACGTGTCAACCTACTGGCTTTTGGAATCTGAAGGGGAACTGGCGATTGAGGATTGTAACGTCACGGGCGGGACGCTGGATATGTTCAAACTCTACGCCTCACTGGTTTACGGGCCGGAAGGTGAAGCGTATAACGGCCCTGTGTTGAACTTCAGCCTGAGTGACCTCACCTACGACGAGGACGGCGTGCCAACCTCAGCGAAACTCGATTCCGTCCTGAACGTCCTGGCCGCAGACGAACCAGCCCAAACCACCTATATAGAGGGCGACCTGAGCCTAGATGACGAGGGTTTTGCGGCGGACGGGACCGTCACTCTCCCTGACACGAGCACCCTGACGCTCATGGATTACCTCAAGCAACTCTGGGCGTACTACACGGGAGCTGCAAGCGAGGCGGCAACCCCATGACCATGCAGCCTATTGCAGCACCCAAGCTAGGTTTCTTCAACCCGAAAGAACCACACAAAGCCTCAAGTCCAGCGCTGCTGCTGGGATACGAGGTCAGATACCCCGCTCTAAAGAGACGGGGCTTGTCCTTGAGAGCAAACATGGCCCATTTTGCGACCATCTCCCAGAACAGTAGGCTGTCTGATATCAGCCCTAGCGGCGATATTCCGCGCCGCTACTTTGTCAGCGTTTTCGGCATAGCCGCACGCCTGACAGACAAACTCGGCCTGAGTCTTACGGTTCGCCTTTTCGCAATGTCCACACGTGGGGCACGTCCGGCTGGTATTGCGCGGGTCAACTTCGACCAGCTTCACCCCAGCGAGGCGAGGCTTATATCGCAAGAACTCTCCGAGTTGTTGGAACGCCCAAGAGTGCAGGTCGTCCCGCTGACTGCGCTTAACCTTTACGCGCCCCCGGATGCCTATGAGCTTTTCAACGGCAATCCCGAGGCGGTTGCATTCGGCAGTCTTGACAATGGCCTTAGCGACCACGTGGTTAGTGTTGCGAGCAAAACGGGCCTCACGACCCGAGAGTTTTTTGAGCTTACGCTTTGCACTTTTAGAGCCGCACTTTTGCAGACTCTTTCTCAGGCGGCGGTGCTTCCGGCGTATCCGTTTGACCTTTTCTCCGCTGTACGACATGCCGAGGCTGTCCGTAGCCAGCTCAACAATTCCGAGGTCGATTCCCAAATAGCCCTCAACATCTTCGGGCGTCGGCTCAGGCACTTCGCATGTTGCCAAAAGGTAGAACTCGCCGCCCGAATATACAAGGTCGGATTCGCCTTGCTGAAACTTGAGCCACTCGAGCTGACGCTCCCCCGTCGTAAAGAGCATTTCTTGACGGCCTTCAAGCGTCCAGATGTTGACGCTGAACTTGTCCAGTTTCCATCTGAGGATGCGGGCATCGTAGGCAATCGCGCCGTGCAGCCTAAAGCTGCGCTTGATGGCCTTATCCAGCTTGTAAGAGTCGGCTACTTTCCCTTCGCACCGCACTGCCATTTGAGCTGTCAGCTTGAACCGTTCTCGCACGTCGTAGTAGACGCGTTTATGGAGGCTGAATTGTCTAAACGTCTTGGTGTCCCAAGCCACGTCCGAGATGTAGTTACACGCTTCGTTGGCACGCTCAAGGGTTGCCAAGAGCGCCGCGTGTTGCTCGGGTGTCGTCAGGAGTTTGACTTTAGAAGTCAGCTTCACGACGCAATTATAGCGTATTTTCAACGCCTTGAACGTATCCTCTTAGCGCCCTTGACGGCAGAAAGGGCAAGGCTACCGCCTTGCGGACTGCGCTCCTCTCCGGTTTGGAAAACCGGAGTATCCGCTACGTCCACGTCTTTTTTATGATCCTTGGGGTGCTAGGGCAGGGTCAGGTGGACGAGGCGTTACTCGAGCGGATTGGGGGCATTGAGAAGGAGCTGGAGGAACGCGGGCTGCTGGGTACCTTCTGGAGGATGCTCGAGCAGGATCGGCAAGTGAACCGGAGTTTGAGGATGGAAGCTGTGCGAGAGCAGCCTGCTGGGGTGACGCCTCAAGATGCCTCTTCATAACAGGTGCTTTTCCTCTACCGTCACCTGACGCACAAGATTCAGGAAGTTAGGAACGCTGGGGATAAGAACCTGCTGTATCGACTCGAGGCGCACCTCGAGGTGGCTGAGCGGGAGATGCACAGACGGGCATTGTGGCCTGTGCTGGAGCAGCTCGATGAGGTGGATGCCAGGCGGGCTGAGGCGAGAGGGCATGCGGCGAACTAGCGGCATCGTTGTTCTTGCGCTGCTTTTGGGTGGCTGTACCTTCGAGCTGCACCGCTCTGAGCGTCCTGTCGAGGAGCCTGCTCCTTCTGAAGCGATGCCGAGCGCTGCACCCTTAGAGTTCCTTTGGTCTGAGGTTGCTGCTGCTCCGCTGTCTCGCTTCGAAGGTCAGAGTGCGGTAGTCAACGGCAAACTTTATGTGTTTGGGGGGTATACGGATGGTTCGATCCTGCCGAAGTCGTACGAGGCGAACGTGTACGACCCGGAGACGGACACGTGGGGGAAGCTGGCGGACATGCCGGTGCCGATGACGCACGCAGGCATTGCAGCGCACGAGGGCGTCATCTACCTTGCCGGGGGCGTTGTGGGTTCTGTTGATCCCACTCAGGTTGAGAAGCACCCGGCGAGTATCGAGGTTTGAGCGTACGACACGAACACGGATTCCTGGTCACCTATGGTTGTGCTTCCTGAAGCTCGAGGTGCGGGTGCTCTAGCGGTGGTGGGCGGCACCCTGCATTACCTGGGCGGCACGAACACCGATAGGGAAACCGCCCTAACGGACCACTACACCCTCAAACTCGGTGAGATTGCCGATTGGAAAGTAGCCGAGCCGATGCGGCATGGCAGGAATCACCTGGCGGCTGTCGTGCTCGACGAGAAGATCTACGTCATCGGCGGCCAGACGGGCCATAACAAGAGTCTTGTCACCCAGGACGCTGTTGAACGCTACGACCCGACCACAGGCGCGTGGGAGGAGCTCGCTCCTTTACCGCACGGCATTGGGCACATTTCGAACAGCACCTTCGTCCTGAACAGGCAGATTGTGGTGTTGGGGGGAGAAACGCGTGCGTTTGGCACGTACATCGACGAAGTGTGGGTCTACGACTCCGCTGCGGATAGCTGGACTAAGAGCACACCCTTCCCGCTGGTGCAGAACTCGATGATGGGTGGGGTGATAGGGGAGACCCTGTACCTCACTGGGGGTTCAGCACGAACTTCACAGACCTTTAAGGGAGCCTTGCGGTGAGAGGCCACGATCCGCAAGAGCTCATGACGCCCCATTCGGGCCTGAAAGGAGGCGATTAACGAAAGGTGCCCCCAACTCGGGTAGCCCCCCGAGCTGGAGGCTTGATGTTAGGCGAGGCATTCTCACCCGCTTCGAGGATAGGCCAAGAAGCGGGCCAAACACAAGGAAGCTGATGAAATTACTCAATGTGGGACTGGTCCTGGTCTAACTCCTTGGACAAAACCAGCAGGGTCTAGAATCTTGCCAAGGAGAAGCTCATGTCCGAAAGTAAACGAGTTGTCAGGCAATACCCGATGGAGTTTGAGATTGATGCAGTGAAGCTTATAGAGGAGAAAGGTTACACCGTCTCGGGGGCAGATAATAGTCTTGGGATCCCAAAAGCCAACCCCACGAATTGGCGTGCCACGGGCACTTCCTTCGGTCGGAGGCAATACCGCGAAGGTCGCTTGCTACCAGGTCATCAGCGTGCGCAGCCAACCGCTGAGGAAGCCGAATTGAGGCGCTTGCAAGGTGAGGTGAAGCGGCTTGAAATGGAGTAGGCGATTGGACGGCAAAACCTCGGCGCTTCGCTGACAAAAAAGGCCGCCATTTATTTTGCCAGGCACTCGACCTAAAATGCGCTTTCGTTGACGCCCACAAAAACGAGTTTCCGGTCAGCGTCCTTTGTGAAGTGTTGGCGGTGCCGAGAAATAGTTACTACCACGCTCGCCAGCGGCGGCAATCACCAAGTGAACGCGAAAAAGCTAATCTCGCGCTGCTAGAGCAGATCAAAACGGTGTTCACCAACCATAAGGGCAGGTATGGCAGTCCTCGGGTTCACGCTGAACTCAACAAGCAAGAAGTGCCCTGCTCACTAGGCCGCGTCAAACGGCTCATGCGGCGTGACGGGCTCTATGCCTTGAACACGCCCAAGTACCGTTCTAAGCGTGCGCGACCCGGAGTGACTGAGACCCGCAACCTGCTCTTTCAAGACGGCTGCGAGATCACGGCTATCGATCAGCTCTGGCACGTTGATATCACCTATATCCCCACAGCTGAAGGCTGGCTTTATCTGGCAGGTGTCATCGACGGCTTCTCGAAGCGCATCGTCGGCTACGCCATGGACGGCAACATAAAGACCAATCTCGTGGTGCAAGCGCTGCGCAGTGCCGTCACTAAACGAAAACCTGCGCCTGGACTCATCCACCAGTCGGATCGGGGAAGTCAAGGCGGATTCAATCGGTCGATGCAACACGTTTCTGAATCAATGATAGCTGATTATCAAACGCTTCTGCAGGGGTCTTCCAAGCAAGCGTCTTGCGGGGTCGGGTATTGAGGGTGTGAGCGACAGCTTCGAGGTTGTCACGGCTGTGCTTGCTGAGGTCAGTGCCTTTGGGGAAGTACTGGCGCAATAAGCCATTGGTGTTCTCATTCGTACCGCGCTGCCACAAGCGTGTTTTTGTATACCGTCTTTGAGAAACGGAGCACTAAAGTGCATAGTGTGGACTAGCGGGCTGGGACAATCAACGTGGAGGCCACGTGAGCTTCTAGAATCGACGCCTTTATATGGATCGCCTGAGATTTACAAGCGAAGTGTGCAGGGATAAGCGCGCTGAATCGCCCAAGTCGTAGAACTCATCACGTCTCAGCGCCATTCATACCTCAATGATGACGCCGGCTGCGATGATTGCCAGAACCAGAGCCGCAATAATAGTGTAGAGGTAATCGCGCTCGCGCAGGAAGATGGTCAGCATCAGCGCCACCCGGGCAACCGGCAGGAGGATGAACACCGCAACGCCGGCTTTCACCAGGTCATGCCCGCTCAGCTGGAGAGCGAGCGAAGCTGGAAACGGCTCGACAGCCGTTAAGAGTACGCCCGCAGCAATCAGGGCAGAGGCGGACCACGTTCCGTACCAGAGCAGCCCGGCAATGATCTGGTCCCGCCGCACAAAATTATCTGCTGTAGGTTTCATATGGACTCTCCGAGAACATGGATACCGAAGGCGCTCAGGAGCATCTGAATCGCTACCAGGACGAGGACGATCACGAAGAAGATGCGTAACTTATCAGCCGGAAGCCTCATCAACAGGCGTGCACCGACGAGCGCACCGACGACCGAGCCAAGTGCGATGGGGCCGGCAATGCCAATATCGATATCCCCCCGCACGAAGTAGGCACCCGCGCTGGCGGCCGCCGTCACCCCGATCATGAAGTTCGACGTAGCAGATGAAACTTTGATGGGAAGTCGCAAGGCGGTGTCCATCGCCGGAATTTTCAGGACGCCAGAGCCGATACCCAGCAGTGCAGAGATCAGGCCCGCGCCGTACATCAGCACCATGCCGAGCGGGACACGGCCGACCTGATAGGGCACCTCCTGCCCCGACACGTAATCGGGAAAGCTGGAGTGCAGGCGTAGGACCGTGGCCCAACTCTTCACGTTCGGGGCGCTCGCGTCAATCACTTCGCGCCGCTGCGCCAGCATCTGCTTTGCCGAAAGCGCTAGGATGGTCGCAAACAGACCATACAGAACCGACGTCGAGACGGTGCCGATGAGAAACACGCCGGTCAGCGCGCCGAGCGTGGTGGCTATCTCGAGGACAATTGCAAGCCGGATATTGGTCAGGCGACCTTTCAGGAACGGGGCCGCACTGCCGCACGAGCAGGCGATCACCGAAACGATGCTCGCGCCAATCGCGACATGGATGTCCATGCCGAAAAGCAGAGTGAGGATCGGCACGATGAAGATGCCGCTGGCCATCCCTAGCACGCCACCGAGGGCACTTGCGATGAAAGCGGCCACGAATAGCCATAAGATTTCCATTGCTCTGCCTCCGCGTTACGAACGGTCGCGCGGACGCCGGGCCAAGCGAGTGACGAAGCTGATTAGGTCACCGCGATAGTGGAGCTTTTCGTAGTCGATGGGCCGCTGCCCCTCGGTGTAGGACGTGCGCTCGATCAGGAAAACCGCGCTGCCGGGATCGACGGCGAGGGCCTGCGCTACATCCGGCGTGGCAGTTACGGCTTCGAGCCGATACTCCGCCTCGGTGAGCGGCAAGTCGTATTTGCCTTCGAGCAGCGAGAAGATCGGCTCGGCGTCCAGATCGTGCATGACAATCTTCTCCCCGATCTCGCGCGGCAGGTAGGTTTCATCGAAGGACATGGCGATGCTATCGGCCAGCCGGACACGCTGAATCCGCATGACGAGGTTGCCGGATGGCACGCCGAGCTGCCGGGCAACGCCTGCATCGGCAGGTACCACCTGCTTATCCAGCAGCCGGGCGGTCGGGGTGCGGCCAAGTGCCTGCATCTCCTCGACGAAGCCGGTCAGCTCGGTCAATTCCTGGGTAACCTTCGGCTGTGCGACGAAGGTGCCTTTGCCGCGCCGGATTTCGACCAAGCCGCGTGCCACAAGGTTTTCAATCGCTTTGCGCACTGTTGTGCGGCTGACGCTGAACCGCTCGATTAAGCGATCTTCCGGCGGGAGCTGGCTCCCGGGAGAGAGCACCTCGGCCGAAATGTCAGAAGCCAGAGCCGCTTCGATCCTCGCATAAAGAGGACTGGATTCGTGGTCGCTGTTCATATTGACATAGTGACATCATGATGTCACTATGTCAATAATGATGACCTGCTTCCAAGAAACGAGTCCAAGCTAAGCGAGAGGAAACGACCTAATCTAGAGCTATCAGGAGGCTCGTATGAAAAGGTCGAAGTTTACTGAGGAGCAGATTGCGTTCGCCCTCAAACAGGCAGAGTCAGGCGTGACGGTTCTGAGATCTGCCGGAAAATGGGCGTGTCGGAGCCTACCTTCTACACTTGGAAGAAAAAGTTCTCCGGTCTTGGTGTCTCTGAGCTGCGACGACTCAGGCAACTCGAAGAGGAGAACCGCAAACTCAAACAGCTGGTAGCCGACTTGAGTCTCGATAAAGCCATGCTTCAGGACGTGCTGGGAAAAAAGCTCTGAAGCCAGCGGCAAAACGGGAACTCGTGCTGAAGCTGCAAGACAGCTGGCGAATAAGCGAACGTCGAGCGGTCAAGGTGCTTGGGGCACACCGCTCGGGCATTCGCTACCGAGCCAAGCGTCCTCTGCTCGACGCACCCATCCGCAAGCGCATGGAAGAGATCGCTGCCGTCCGGATCCGTTACGGCTACCGGCGCATACATATCCTCTTGCAACGGGAGGGATGGCGCGTCAACAGCAAGCGCGTGTACCGCATTTACTGTCTGGCTGGACTCAACCTCCGAGCTAAGCGACCCAAAAGAAGACGCATGGCAAGTCACCGCAGCGCTCGGCCTGAGCTAACACTGGCAAATGACTGCTGGACGTTTGCTTTCGTCTCCGACGCCCTATTTAACGGCAGGCGCTTTCGTGCCTTGAGCGTGATGGATCAGTTCACCAGAGAGTGCCTAACCATCCACGCCGACCAACACATCAAAGGAGAGCAGGTCGTTGCTTTAATGCGCCAGCTGGCAGCTTCTCGTGGCATCCCCAAACGCCTCCAGACGGATAACGGTAGCGAGTTCATCAGCAAAACCCTAGACCGTTGGGCGTGCGAGCATCGGGTGGCCATGGACTTCTCCCGGCCTGGTCGCCCTACCGACAATCCCTTCATCGAATCGTTCAATGGCTCATTCAGAGATGAATGTCTCAACATCCACTGGTTTTTATCGCTCGACGATGCTCGGGAGAAAATCGAAAACTGGAGGGTTGACTGTTATAGAGCGTCTTCTATGGACCATAAGCCGGTGGCGCATCTTTCCATTGCGCAGAACATAGATGATTCCGCTCACCACTAGCCGATCATCCACTCGTGCTATCCCATGTGAACGTGGAAAGTACGGTTTGATCTGCTCCAGCTGCGACTCACTCAGCAAGTAAGGTGAGTCCATAGCAAGTTATACCGATTAATGAGTCCTGAGCCTAGCATCCCTGTTCGTTTACGACGTTACAACTTGGCGCGAGGCTTCGCTTTGTGGAACGAGTTGTCGCTTTCTATCCCCCAAAAGCTTTACAAGAGCAATGACTTCTCGGCCTGCTGTAACTTGATTTTGCCTCATGCAAAATAACTTGACGGAGCCCCTTGGGTGTAGTCATACCTCACTACAGATTATAGCCTAAGGGCATCTTACCTGCGCTTCTTAAATGTATAAATGCCCAACACTGAGTAAAACCCAAGCCGTTTGTACACGAAATACGACAGCAGGGTGTTCCACGCGAGCGTTCCCAGAGCCGTAGCAATGGCTGCACCCTCGAGCCCCAACCTCGGAATGAGCAGCAGATTGAGGGCAATGTTAACAACTGCACTGATGCCGACGACCAGCCCTGTGTCGCGTTCGTGTCCAGTCATATTCAGCAGCATGGCGACGGTCCCGGTTGCGGCGTTGATAAGCTGTCCGATGCTGAGAATCGTTAGGGTAGCGCGGGCCGCAGAAAAATCTGAAGGATAGAGGCCGAGGAAAATGTTGCCGAGAAAGATGAAGCCCAAGGCGATAGGCAGCGAAACGAGCGTGATGGTGACGGTGCTGCGGGCGACGACTGACTCAAGCTGTCGCTTCTTCCCTTCGGCGTAAAGCCTTGCCAAGAGCGGCGCAAAAGCCGTATTTACAGCAAGCAGAACCATCGCAATAAAGTCGGCTCCGCGTGAGGCAACTTGATAAAGACTTACCTCAGTCGGTGTGCCAAGTGTAGTAAGCATTAGGATGCCGGTACGGGCGTTCAGCACATACATCCCACTGATAAGCATAAACGGGAGCGCCGTTTTGAGCCAGGAGGTCTTATAACTTGGCGCGACTACCGGAGCGTTCCGTAAAACGCGGGCGAGCAAATACGCGCCGACCCAAAAGGCGACCAGCGTCGCGGTGCAGAGCGCAGCAATGGCCCACGGCGCAGAAAACTGTACTGAAAACCGAGGGAGTATAAACCACGCCGACACGCTCAAGCCGATGATGAGTAGGGGCCGTAAAACAAGTTCAGGCCACTGTCCGCCGACGATGTGGTCGAAACCGCGCATGGCAGCCTGCCGTAACGTTGTCAGAGACATCAGCGGTAGCGCAGCGAGAACGAAATACAAACTCAGGCGCAGCGCGTCCCGGTCTCGGACGACATACGTCACGATGAGCGCCCCGGCTCCGACAACGACGAATGAAAAGGTCAAGACGGCGAGATTGCCCCACCGTAAAAAGCCGTAAAGCTTGTCCCATTTGCCCTGCGCCCGAAACACCGCAATCTCCCGAACCATAAACCTGTCCATTCCGAGGGAGGTCGGAACGGTTAAAAACGTGAGCCACTCAAGCGCTGTTGTATATGTGCCATATCCTCTTGCCCCGAGGAGATGTGTCAAAACTAGGCTGGTCACAAAGGCCAGGCCGGTTGAGATAATTCGGAGGCCAAAAGTAAAGACTGCGCCGCGTCCTGCGCTGCTCGGTCTATTGAGGATAGCGTTAAGAGACGTGACCATAGAAACAGTATATGATGAAGCTGGAGTTGACCTAATTAAGTATAGCTTGTATGTCGTTGATGGGTTATGGGAAAGGCCAATTAGTAGTTTGAATCTTGAGTTCGGTCATCCTCCTGTAAGTGATCGAACGAGTAACCTTCTAGCTGTTTCAAATATAGGTGTGAATATTCATCCTGTAGAGTCATGAGTTCACTGTGGGTGCCTACTTCAACAATTTCGCCGTGATTTAGTACAATAATTGAGTACGCATTGCAAATTGTATTGAAACGATGAGAGATCAGGAGTGACGTCGAATGTTTGAAACTCCTTTCGACGTTTACGAGAAGGCGAGCCTCTGTATCTGCGTCTAGTGCGTAAGTAGGCTCGTCCAAAATTACAAGTGAAGCGTTACGCATAGCGGCGCGGGCTATAGCGATTCTCTGCCATTGACCTCCTGATAGATCGACGCCGGTATTTTCGTAGTCATCAAAACGGCGACTGAGTAGCGTATTGGTTCCGTCTGGCAACTCGCTTATCATTTCATCGAGTTCAGAAACTTGCAAAGCAAAGGGTATCATCGTTTCAGCTTCAGGATTATCAATGTCCCCTACTGCTATGTTCTCAAAAGGCTAAGGTCATATTGCTGAAAATCTTGAAAAACTGCGCTAAGGTTCTTTTTGTACGCTTCCAAGTCAAGAGACTCTATATCATGACCGTCCCATAAGATTTTGCCTTCGGTCGGTTTGTACATTCGAGTGAGAAGCTTCACCACAGTTGACTTTCCCGAACCGTTAAGGCCTACTAAGGCTGTTGTTTTATTGGCGGGGATGGACATATTTATACGCGAGCCTCTGCCGTCACGCAGCCCGGCGCATGGCCGGGACGCTGATTCCCATTCTGGTAGGGGAGAACACCAGCCCTGAGCAGTTCGAGCGGATCTTTGGCCGCGTCTATTCGGCAACTTCAGCCTCGGAGATCCCGGCGCTCATCAAGCGGGTGCTGCTGGCAACCCGGCGGAGCTGAGTCTACGCGTGGCCCCAAGGGGCAAGTAGAACGAACGCGCGCTCAGGGCGCGCAGGCCCAAGCCAAGGAGGCCAGTATGGGCAAAGCCAGCCGCGTCCGCATCCCCGCAGGGCATCGCCCTCGGCGACACACCCGCGTTATGCGCGATAAGCGTACTCGCCGCGCTCGCGACAAGCTCCGCCGGGAACTCTCCCACTAAACCCACAGGGATGTTCGCAAAGCCACCAAAGGGCAGAAAGCACAAGCGAGTAACCCCGAGTAGTGGCGCGAGCGTCCCTCAGCGTTTACACGGACGCGTGCCTCGATGACCTCCCTGCGGTCGGTCCGGCACGCGACCTCAAAAGGGTAAAGTCCGCACTTTTGCGGGTAACCACCGCACTTTACAAAAACTAGGCACCGTCCAACACGGCTCAAACACGCGCTCAGAAACGCATTAAGGCTTAACGAGCGCACGCTACTCGTGCAGCCGCTCCCTCAAAGGGAGCGTGATGAGCATGATTGTCAGCGTAAAGAGCCTCTACAGCGGCACCCTCAACCACATGGACTTGCGGGTAACTCGAGAGCAGCTCGAGCGTTGGCACAAAGAGGGCGAAGCGATCCTGGTGGCGATGCCTAACCTGAATGCCGACGAGGTGCAGTTTCTGGTGTCGGGCATGACCCCACAGGAGCGGGTGGCTCGGTTTGGTCCGCTCGCCAGATAAAAAAGAGCACGCCCTTGGGGGGCGCGCAGTCTGAAGGTGTTCCTCGAAGAGGCCGTGCTTCGGGGAACATTCTACTACCGGAGGCGATCATGACTAAGGAACGAATCGTCTACGTCGATGGCGACAGTTGCTGGCTGGAGACTCCCAAAAGCGACATTGAGGAGCTTGATCTGGACGCCTTCAGCATGGCGTACGCCTATAAGGACGGTGACACGCTCTACCTGAGCTAATTCGACGAGATGCCCGCGTACCTCGAAGCGGCTGAAGCTGCGGGCTGGCACCTCACCCTCAAACCCGTCATCTCGGAAGGGAAGAGCAAGCTGGTGGTGGACCTGCCGCACCTGCTCGCCCCGAAAGAAGCCGACGGCTTCTGCTACCGTTACGCCTGAGCGAAAAAAGGCGCTCGGGTGAGTACCGAGCAGTCGGGAAGGGTCCCTTGTAGCAGGCCGTGTCTACGGGGGACATTCTACGTCTGGAGGTACTGGATGATCGTCGCGAAAGTCTCACCCATGAACGGGCAGGTCAATCAGCTCGAACTGCCCATCACCCAAGGCGCGTACGAAGCGTGGCGCTCGGGTGCCCTGATCCAGAGCGTCATGCCGCACCTCTCGCCCGTCCAGCGTGAGTTTCTCATCAGCGGCTACACACCCGAAGAGCAAAACATCCTGTTCGCTCCCTACAACGAGTAAGCCCGGATCGGGGTAACTCGAGCGACAAAAGTAACGCGTCCGGAGGACGCAGAAAAGAGCTATAGGGAGCAAAGGGTTCCCTAGCATTCAGCCTTAGGAGGCACAGCATGAAAGGTATCAACGAAGCAACATTTGTCGGCGCAGTAGCCACCAGCGAACTCCGTTACACCACCGGAGGTATGGGCATCCTCGAGCTTACCCTCGCAGGGCGCACCCCGGTCGAAACCGACGGGGGTGAAACCAAGCACCTGAGCTTCTACCAGCGCGTCAAGGCGTTCGGAAAGTTCGCCGAGTCGCTCTCGGAGAGTATCAGCGTCGGTGACGTGGTGCACGTTGAAGGGCGGTCGGATTACCGCTCGTGGGACAGTGAAAACGGCAAACGCTCCAGCGTCGAGGTGGTTATCGAAACCATCAACACGCTCAATCCCGAGCACTTCACCATCGAGAATGACACCAAAGGCCAGCCGGTACTGGTCGAGGGCGTTAACGAAGTGACGCTCGGCGGGAACCTCACTAAGGACGCCGAACTGCGCTATCTGCCGACTGGCGCGGCTGTTGCTGCTTTCAACATCGCTGTGAACGAACGTGTCGGTAAGGACGAGCGCGTGGGCTTCCACCGTATTGAAGCGTGGCGCGCGCTTGCTGAAGCGAACGCCGAAGCCGCCAAGGGGGAAGGTGTCATCGTCACCGGGCGGCTCGTGAACGAGTCGTGGGACGACAAGGACGGCAACCGGCAGTACGGCACCAAGGTCGAAGCCACCCGCCTCTACCGCGTCGCTGCCAGGGCCGACCGGCCAGCAGCCCCGCCGCCCGTTCAGGACGAAAAGATCGCGCCTGAAGCCGATCTACCCTTCTAGAAATTATCCCAAGGCGGGGCCGGTTGGCCCCGCACCAGCACCCCCTGACCCAACGGTCAGGTTCAACCCAACAGAACCCAATAAGACGCGCGGGAGCTTCGGCTCCCGCGCTATTTTTTATGGGAGACACCATGCACAAGACTTTGAACTTCCACAACGACCCCGGACATGGCTGGCTAGAGGTCGAGAAACCTGACCTCATGGCGCTCGGGATTGCCGAACAGATCACCCCCTTCTCGTACGAGCAAGGCGAACGCGTCTTCCTCGAGGAGGACCAGGATGCCCCCTTGTTCATGAGGGAGGCTCGAGCCACCGGCTGGCGCGTCGAGACCACCGACTGCTATACCCCCGGAAGTAGCTTCGTCCGGAACCTCGAGCCCTACCGTCCGTAAAAGGAGCGCACCCGAGGCGTGCAGCCCAGAGGTATGGAAAAGATTACGGTGGTGAAAAGGGGAGCGCTGCGTCGGGACGTCAACCGCTTCAGTGTCGGCAGAGGGAGTAGCGGCACGGGCAAGGGTTGCACACCCCTGCACGAACTCGCCAACCCCTTTAAGATCAAGCCTTACGGGCAATATGAGCGGGGCGAGACCTTAAAGCACTATGAGGCTTACCTGCGCGAGAAGATCACCGAGCGGGATGAAGCTATCTGCAGGGCGCTCAACACTCTCTGGCTGGCTGCCAGCAAAGGCGAGATCGAACTCGAGTGTTTCTGTGCTCCGCAAGGGTGCCACAGCGACGTCATCGTGAAGCTGCTTAACGAGGTAGCTCGAGCTCGGGACCACGCAACCTAAAAGGGTACGCGCCCCCAAAAAGGCGGGGGCGCACTGGAGTGAGCAAGGAGGTGGTTATGGTTCTAGCTGGAACAGGACATAGACCCGCAGACTTGCTCACAGTCGGTAAAGGCATCTACCGTGACTCGGGCTTGCTGGCTCGGCTCGACGAACGGCTTATCGATCTGGCGGTGGCAGCCCTGCGTCGCTATAAGCCCGAGCGGGTGATCAGCGGCATGGCTTTGGGGTGGGACATGGCCCTGGCAGACGCTGCCATTCGTGAGGGCATTCCACTCGTTGCCGCCATTCCCTTCGAGGGTCAGGAGGGCTGCTGGAGTGCCGACCAACAAGCGCGGTTCTGGCGGCTCCGGCGGGGGGCGACTGAGGTCGTGATCGTGTGCGAGGGCAGCTTTTCCCCGGCTTCGATGCAGCGCCGCAACGAGTACATGGTCGATTCGGCGGATTTGGTGCTGGCGCTGTGGTCCGGCAAGTCCGGCGGTACCGGAAATTGCGTTCGCTACGCTGAGTCGGTGGGTGCGCGGATCGTGAATGTCTACGGCGCGTTCGTGCGTCACTCGGGCTTGCCAGCAAGACCCCCGGAATAACTGGCGGTCATCCTTCTTCTTTCCCTCGGCCCTTTTCTGGAGGTCACCATGAAACGCATCCTGTTCATCGCCCTACTGAGTCTGTTCGCGAGCGCCCACGCCCAACGCTTCTCCATCATCCCCTGCATCGGCTTCGAAGCGTCCTACGTCACGCCCCAGCCCAGCATGCTCATCCTGGGAGCACAACTCGGCTACGCCGAAGGCCCCTACCAGGTGAGAGTCGGTATCGAAACGAACCCCAGCATGGGAGAAGTGTCCCTGCAAGCTGACGTGGTCTACACCTTCTACGCCGGAACCGTTCAGGGTTACTTTGGCGCTGGCGGACACCAAATCTTCTACGGTGAAGGCGAAGAAGAACAGGGTGGTTACCTGATCGCGGGGTCGCGCTTTGTCAGCGGCCACGTCGCACCGTTCGCTGAGCTTCAGCCGGTGTTCCGGCTTGACAGTGGCTTTCGGTTACGGGTCATCAGCGGTGTAGAGTTCGCTTTCTAGCTCGATTTAGCCCAGCAACGCCCAAGGGGTACACCTTCTCTTTTGTCAAAGCACCCGTTTTCTCCCACCCCTGACGTGACAGGACCGGACACCTAAGTCTTTTCGGCAACAATTCAAAGCTCGCATACGCTATATCCATGAATTCACGCCGTCTCGTTCAACTCACTGGCCTCGGCCTCATCCTGCTCTCCGGCGCGTACTTCACCTACGCTAACCTCACCAGAGGCAAGCCCTACGCCGTTACCGAGATCGACACACCCGCGCCCACCCTCGGAAGCACTAGCCCAAAAGTCATTCTCGTGGCCGACCTTGCGTGCCCCCACTGCCGAGACTTCGACAGCGCCAAAGGCAAACGCCTTGAGCAGCAAGCCCGCTCAGGCGAAAGTCAACTCACGTACGTGCTCATCGCCCGTCAGGAAGGCGGTGACGTCGCTGGCAACGCCGCACTGTGCGCCTTCGAGCAGAACCCACAAGCCTTCTGGCCGTACAAGAGCGAGCTATACAAGCTCGAGCAGATCACAGCCGAAAGCGTCTTGAGTGCTGCGGCAACCCTCGACCTCGACCAGAGCACCCTGACCGAGTGCGTCGCGCAGCAGAAGCACGTGCAAACCCTCGAGCATAATGAGCAACTTGTGCGGGACGCCGGAATTCAGGGAACACCCACCCTCATTGTGAACGGTCTCGCCCACCCCAACCCCAGTACCGCGACTGTCGTGGAGGTAACTGGTGAGTGACGCCACCCTCGAACTGCGCGACGTCACCACCCTCACCAATATCGCGCTGCTGTTCGCCTTTGAGAGCCTCAAACAGATGAGTGAAACTGCCTTGCAGCAAGGACATGCGAAAGCCTCGCAGCTCTACATTGACAAGTGGCGCGAGGTGGAAGCAGAAGTTAAACGTAGAAAGCTGCAGGAACCCTATTCGAGGCTCAAAGCGCTCGAAATGCACCTGCAGCTGCCACAGCGCATGACGAACTAACGTCGGGCTTAGTGTGATGCCCATATGCAGACAAGAAGACAGGGGGTCTACCCCTGTCTTTGCTGGTGTCTAGGCGCTCACACTGCCTAAACGTTCAAGTTGCCGCGCCGCTCGCCACTTCGCCAGATAGTTTGTTGGGGAATAACCCAGGCGGGTAGCGACTTCTTCAACGAAGAAGCCTACAGCCAAACCCAACATGACGGTGCTACCGAGCAACATGCCGTTCTCTAAAGCACAAAGCATACTCAACTCCTTCCATCCTGATGCTAAAAGCTACGCGCTTTTCTGCTGGAAAGACTTGCCAGCACGTGTTCTGCCCAAAATTTTTATGCCGCACTAGGCTTGGTTCAAGGAGACGGCATGACCCAAGACCTTAGCCAACCTCTGCGACTGAATTACGTCATCCTTCTACTGCTCGATAACACGGCCCAGCCACCCACGTATTGGGAGCTGGAGAAACAGCTCGAGGTAAGGCGCTGGATGGTCGCCGAGCAGACCCTAAGCCTTATCGCAACGCTCGAGTGGCTCCTGCACTCGGGTTACGTCGAGGGCAGGCTACCTGAACACGGTGATGACCCAGGCGGCTTCTTTACTCTCACAGACAAAGGAACAGCCGAACTTTACCATCCCGGCAAGCTTTTCCTAACCCATACCTCCGAACCACACCAAACAAAACACCTGTTGCTCAAACGCTTGATCCTCGAGCGCCTCGCTGTGGAGGGACTCATGGGCGCATTGCAGCTTGTATGAAGCATCTCGATCTGCACGCACGAGCGCATCCGCCCCTGTATTGGGAGCCTCTACCCATCCCTGCGCCGTCTGCGCAAAGATAACCTGATTGCGTCTGCAAACCGCAGGCTGCCCGAGGGCAGCACATATACGTATTACCGTCTCACCGACGCTGGATTCGACGCGCTCTCAGAGCCCGAAAGACCCTGGCATCATCCCCTAAGCCGCCACTTCCGGAGGATGTTGTGACCAGCAGCTTGCCCAATCCTGTTCCCGACGCACCCGGCCTCGTCGAGTACCGTGGTCTGGACGCAGTAGCAGAAGCCCGCCACTACCCTAGCCGCCTCGACATCAGAACCGTCGAATACGACACCAGCCCAGACAGGGCTGAACAGTACCTCGCTAAGGGCGGCAATCCCGAGGACGTCCGCTTCCGACGCGGCATCGATCCTGACGCCGAAGACACTTTCGTCCTCGAGCAACTCCGCAAGGTCCCGGACTCCCTGGGTGACGCAGCGTGGCTCGAGACGTTCGAACCGGATATCGAGTTAGGCATGGACGTGCTCCTGGCAAGCGTTGAGCGACTCGTAGGGAAAGGGGTGCTCGAGTACGTCGGGCGTGAGCGAGGAAAACACGCGACTGTGCGCTTCGTCGATCCTGCCGACGTGCCCCCGACCGCCGCAGAAGTCGAGTATGCCCTCGGCACGTTCTTCGAGGTGCTCAATGATCCTGAAGGTTCAGGATTCATCAGCCTGGGGGACGCCCGCCGTTTGTTCTTGCGTGCCCTCATTGCTACTGACCCGCGCACTCGTGATACGCGCCAAAATGCACGTAATTTAAGGGTCTAGACTGGCCCATGAAAGCGCGCGTCACCTTTCAGGACAATCTCTTTAGCCCCCAGCGGGTCGTAGAGCGCACGCTGGACAGTGGCACCATCTTGCAACTCACGCTCGAACCCCTACCGGGAGAGCGCGTGCGCGTCATTCAGTACCGGCGAAAAGCCAAGGGAGAACGGTGGGTGACCGTCAAGGCCGAGGCGGGAAGAACGGTCGCGTGGAACCAGCTTGGCTTGGGGATGAGGTTCGATGAAGTTTTTGCTTGACTGATAGATCTGGTTTCGCGTGGCGCAAGAACGGACTGGGGAGGCGATAGCCAGGCATGATGATGTTGGACGCGCATTGAGTGAGCAACCCCCACCCTGGTCCCAGTCCGTGTGGGCAGGCTCGTTGCTGAAGTCGCCTCCGGTTTTTCCCCAGACACCCGTCATCCCTCCCACTCGGCGACTCCAATAATGGAGTAGAGTTGTTACGGAATAGGAGTGCATCCTAAAATGACGCTTAACGCCCCTACCTTCACCCCCACCCGCCCGCGAAAAGGTTTGCCGGGCACGCAGGCTCTCGAGATTGAGGCCAGAAATGAAGTTCAACTTGTCGAAGCCCTGACCAATGGCCTCAAGCCAGAGAGTGCGGAACGACTGGCAAGATACCTTGATTTGAGCTTAACCGAACTGCTCGAGCTGACGGGCATCAAGAGCAGCACCTATCATGACCGGAAAAAGCGGAGGAGACCTTTATCCTCAGAAGAGTCGGAACGTCTCTACCGTTTGGCCAAGGTGGCCGAGACGGCAGAAGCCTATTTTGAAGATAAGACCGCTGCAAGGCGTTGGCTGGCGCATCCGAAGGTTGCCCTCGGAGGCAAGGCCCCGCTGGCATTCGGGCGCACTGCCGAGGGCGCCGCTTACGTGCTGGCGTTACTCGGACGGATGGCGTACGGGGTTATCTCCTGAGGACGGTCAGCGCGTTCCGGATCAGCGACGCACGCTACCAGGACAGCACCCTCTCAGGCATAGGGGCTTACCTTTACGGCGGTCGCTGGAACAGTCCAGGGCAGTACGTCGTGTATGCCAGTGGGAAACCTCAGCCTAGCCATGCTCGAGGTGCTCGTGCATATCGACGACGCGGAGGCGTTCGCCAGCCAGGCCCACGTCTATCAGCGCTTACGCTTTGATGAGACGCAAATAGCCGTGCTCGATCAGGACGTTTTACCAACGGACTGGAATGCCCGTCCCGAGACGTTCGAGACGCAAAGCATAGGGGATGAATGGGTCGCACGCCAAGAGACCCCTGTCCTGGCGGTACCCAGTGTTGTCGTGCCAAAAGCCCTGCGTTTTGAGCAGGCGTATCTGAATTACCTTGTGAACCCGCACCACCCTGATTTCGCAACTGAGATCGAGGTTGGTGAGCTTGGCGTTCTGGATTGGGATCCACGGTTTACCCAAAGACGCTGAGGCTGGGGGTCCGTAAAGGTGCTTAAAGGTCTAACCTGGACGTACAGCTAGTGGGCTCACCAGCGCCGCGTTAGGCACTGGCAACTTCTGACGTCATCACCCAGCCACTTGGCCCAATAGCACCTTGCTGAAGCAACACCGAACGGCAAACAGCCAACGGGAAGGTCTCGGCTTCTGAGAGGCTGCGCCAGCCATGCTGCAAAAGGAGATCGTCCGATGTTTCCTCCGGCTCGACCTCGAGAAAACCCAAATAGCCTATCGGCGGCTCTTCTGGCAAGATGCCCCGGGCAGCGAAGAAGTGCGAGTGGTTGGGTTCGTGCATGGGAATGACCTCGAGCCCAACCTCCTTGGCTAGAGCTTTGGCGGTCGCCTTATCTGTAGAGTAGGGGAGAGGCTCACCCGTCTTCCCCAGCAGCGCGTGAATGCGCGCATCCGTTTCCCGGCAAGCCATGACCTCGTGCTCGAATACCATTTCGCACTCCTCAATCTAAAAGTAGCCGTCCCGCAAACGGATCGATAATCCTCTCGGCCCGCAGCGTCCAGGCTTTACCACGCTTCTCGAGCCAGCCTGCGACCAAGAGCACCCGCACCGACACCATCATTGCCCGGTGCGTCTCGCCCATCTCCGGCGAGATAATGACCTGGCAGCGATCTGGACCATCTTCGATGTCGAAGAAGGCGTAGCCCTTAGCGGTCGGCGGTTTCTGCTTAACGACGACCTGCCCCACCGTGGTGACGTAGCCATCCTTGAGCTTCATCATCGGCGTCGCGCCGAGCGCGGTAAGCTCTTGCCTCATCAGGTCGATGGGATGGACACCCCACTCGTTCATGCTCTTTAGCGCGTAATCCCAAACGATCCGCTCCTTGATACCGAGTTCCGGCAGGGGTGGCGTCTCCGGAAACGCCGAGAGTAGGGGCTTCTGGGCAGGGGGCTGGATGTTGACGAGCGCCCCGAGCTGATAGAGGGCGTCACGGCGCTTTTGCAGCCTGTCGAAGGCCCCTGCACGCACGAGCGCCCCTAGTACGTCTTCGTCGAGTCTCACTCTTTCAAAGAGGTCTTTGACACCTGTGTAGGGTCCGTACTCGAGACGCTCCAGAACGATCTTCCGGGCCGTCTCGGTGGTTACAGGCTTCACACTTGTCAGCGGCACCCGGATGGACTTGCTGCCGCCCGGATCGCGTTCGGTACTAAAACTCATCCCTGAAAGGTTGATGTCGAGGTGGGCGATCCCCACACCTTTGGCTTTGACATCTTGCGTAAGCGACGATCTAGGCCACATCCCCGGCTCCTCCGTCAGAATCGCTGAAAAATACTCAGCGGGAAAGTGGTAACGCAGCCAGGCCGAGGTGTAAGCGTGCATCCCGAAGGCCCACGCATGGCTCTCGGCGAAGCCGTAGCCGCGAAAGGTGGCGCACATGGCGAACACGCCGGTCGCCTCTGACTCCGTGAGACCCGACTTGCTTTTGCACCCCGTGATAAAGCGCTTCCTGTCATCTTCGATCTCCCAGTCCTCTTCATACGAAGCCACCTTTTTGCGGAACGCTTCGGCCTCGGTCCACGAGAAACCCGCGACCTGCGTGGCGATCCTCAAAACGTCCTCCTGAAACAGCAACACCCCGTAGGACTTCTCAAGGATTGGCTCGAGGCTCTTGTGAATATAGGTCACGGGCTCGAGGCCCTTCTTGCGTTTGACGTAGGGCTGCACCGTGCCGCTCTGAATCGGGCCGGGGCGGATGAGCGCCACCTGATGCGCGAGGTCTTTGAAGCTCGTAGGCTGGACATCGACGGTGATGTGGGTCTGGGCGGGCGACTCGATCTGAAAAATGCCCATCGTGTCCCCGGCGCGGATGCTGCCCCATACCTTAGGGTCGTCGGGCAGGTTGCCCAGCTCGAGCCAGTTGTGTTCAATCCGGAAGACCTCCTCACGACACCTCTCGAACACGCCGAGCATCCGGAGTCCCAGCAGGTCGAGCTTGATGAGGCCCAGTGCTTCACTGTCATCCTTATTAAACTGGATGAGCCTTATCCCCCCCTTGGAGCGTTGCCGCGGGCTGTAGTGCGATAGCGAGGTCTTGGAGAGAATCACGCCTCCGGAATGCGGGGTGATGTGCCGCACCGTGCCCTTCTCGAGCCCCTCCAAAAGCCTTATCAGCACGGGCTTGATGGGCGCGTTCTGCAACACCGCGTCGAAGATCTCTTGCGCTTTTCTGGCTTTGTGAGGCCGGTGGCTGCGAAAGTCCCGACCCAGCTTCTCGGTAAGCTCGTCGCGCCACACCTTCGGGATGCCGAGACCTCGCCCCAAGTCCTGCACCGCCGAGGGCAGCTTGTAGGTCTGACGGTTGCAGACCATAGCGTGCGTGTTCTGCCCAAACCGTCGTTCGGCCCAGGCCAGCACCTCGTCTCGCCGGGAGGAGCCGATGTCGATGTCTACATCGGGTAAGCTCGTCCTCCCCGTGTGCAAAAACCTCTCGAAGAGGAGATCGTGCTCGATGGGGTCTACGGTCGTAATCCCCAGCAAGTAGCAGGTGACCGACGCAGCGGCGCTCCCCCTTCCCGACGCGACGATGCCATGACTGCGACAGTAGTCGGTAATCTCGGCGGCAAGGAGGAAAAACTCGCTGAGGCCCAGCGACTTCATGGTGACGAGCTCTTGCTCGAGGCGCGTTTTCGCTGCCGAGAAGTTGGTATTGGCGTACTTCTCGCTCAGGGCGGTATAGAGGCGCTCGTCGAGGTATTGATCTAAAGTCGAACCTTCAGGGACACGGGCGGGCGGCGGTATGAGGCGCTGGGCAAGCAGGTCGAGGGCGCAACTCTGCGCGATGACCTGGGCGTTCTGGAGGCCATCGGGGAAGGGCAGCGGGTGCCGGGGGAGCCGTTTCCATTCCTCCGGGTCGGGGATGTGATGGCGGTCGTTGCGAGGCCGCAGCGGGTGAAACTCGTAGATGGTGATGCCGAGCCGTCCACACACCAATGTGTCGTAGATGGAAAACATGTCCGGCGTAGCGTAGCGCACCTCGGGAGCCGAGACGACGGGTAGCCCTCTGTTCGGATAGTGCGCAAAGTCGCGCAGCTTGCGGATGATGAGCCCGTCGTCGGGGTCGGCGTTATAGGAAAGCTGCATGTAGAGCCGTTCGGGAAATGCCCCTTTGAGCGCGTCGGTGATGTCTTCTAAGTCGTAGAGCTTCCGGGCCGTCATCAGCCGTGTAGGAAAGCCTTGACGCCCCCCGGTGAGGCAGAGGAGCCCTTCGGTGTGGGCGAGCAGGACAGGCAGCGTCACCGTCTTGTCCTTGGCTTCATGCACTACCGTCAGCAGGTCGCAGAGCACTTCGTAGCCGCGCCGGTTCTGGGCGATGAGCACCAGCGGATAGGTTGTTTTGCGATACTCCACGGTAATGGTCGCGCCGACGAGCACCTTGACGCCATATTTGCGCCCTGCCTGCTGTGCTTCCACAGCCCCGTAGACGCCATTCTGGTCCGCTAAGACGACAGCGGGGTAACTCAGCTCCGCCGCCCTTTCAATGAGCCGCGTCGGGCTCGAGACCCCCGTACCGAAGGTGAAGTAGCTGTAGAGAATCGGCAGGGGACGCATCAGTCGGAGATCCGCGAGAGCGTCCAGGCGTCACCCGATTTATAAACTTCCCAGATGTCGCCCGTCTCGAGTTCGACCTGGTAGTAGTCCCTGGGCAGTTCATCCAGCCACCACGCGCCCCCCGCTCGCCAGGAGTCGAGGATCCGCGTGACCGTAACGGTATCCCTGGGTCCCTTAAGCCCGCACGGGTGTCCGTTCTCGTTCTCGATGATGTTGACCGCTGTCATCATGAGTTTCACGCATGACCTCCTCTCCTGTAGAGCGAACGACCAGCCGCATCTGCTCATCCGGCGCGTTCGAGTAGATGTTGTGCTCCACGACCTTCAGAATCGCTCTTGGGTAACGGTCTTCGACAGCGGCGATGGCCAGCTCGAGCCGTTCTTTCTTGGGCCAAAGGCTTCCCTGAATGGCAGGCAGGGATAGGCCGCCGAGTTCGAGGGTCAACCTGTCGATGCCGAGGGGCTGGGCCTTAGTGTCCTCGAGGGTCAACAGCGCCAGGCGGTAGATCTCCTCGTGACGGTGTAGAAAACGCTTGGACAAGCGCGACGCTTTGTGCTCGAGTCCTTGCGCGAGCGCATGGATGCTGAGTCTTGAGGCGACCTTTTTCCCCAGCTCGGCGGAAAGCTCTTTGGATAACCGTTTCAGGACGGGCTCGATCTCGAAAGGTTCAAAGATCGCCTCTTCGAAGGACAGGCCGAGGGAGAGGCGCGGGGCCGGGGTGTAGCGCCCCAGGACCGTTCGGTAAGGCCCGAACAGGTAAGGCATCAGGTGCTTGCCCGGCTTGCCCAGGAACGCACTCGCCTGGGACTTGCTCCACTGCCGCAGTTGCCCAGCCCGGTTGATACCGAGCAAGCCGAACTTGGCTAGCAGCCGCTGACTGAGGCCGACGCCCCGTAAGAAGTAGAGGGGCAGCGCGTCGAGAATAGCAGCTTCGTTGTCTTTGCTGATGACCTTGACCCGGCCTGGAGACGAGATGAAGGCCGCCAAAGTGGCCACCTCGAGACTCTCAGCCATGCCTACCCTGATCTTGTAGCTCTCCGCGAGCTGCACCGCGTCGGGTAGCTCCAACTCCAGATAGACCCGCCCGATACTGGGAGCCTCGAGCGTCCTCGTGAGGCCCGACAGCTCTTCGACGAGCCTTTCCCAGCTCGCCGTGAGGTAGACACTCGAGGTCTCGACAACCTCCAGATCGGGTACTTTGGCGATCGCGCTGGGTAAGCTCGAGCCCGCTTTGATGCCCTGCGCCCTGGCCATCGCAGAAGCGTGCATGACCTTAGTCTTGCTCACCGCGACCAGCGGAATCTGGGCCAGACTCGGTTGCTCCCACTCCGCCAGCCAGAGGGAGAATGGTTCGTAGAGGGCGGCCACAATCATCGCCGTTTCTGCGTTCTGGACGGCAGAAACACCCCGTTTATGCTAGAATACGAGTAGGGCAAGAGGCACCTCCAGTCAGTGTCTTTTCGCTCACGTTAGGGGCGCACGGTATCCCGCCAAAGATGAAGTGCGTCCCTGCCTTTTGGTCCTTTTCCTAATTCACAGCGCTCCCCTCGAGCAAATCGGCCACCAGATCCCCGCGCAAGAGTCCGGAGTAAACGCCGTCCACGGCGATGCGGTCCACGTCCACCTCGAGGCTCGGGAAGTCGGGGTTGTGTGGTCGCAAGAGGATCGTGCCGTTAATGTAATGATCCAGATATTTAAGCGTCGCGTCGCTGTTATCCACCCTGACCGCGCAGACCTCACCACTCTTGTAGGCACGCTTTTGCAAGATGACCACGTCGCCATCCTGAATGGCGTCGGCCATCGAATTTCCTTCGACTCTAAGCCCAAACCTGTCGGGATAGAAGGGGAGACGCAGGTAGCCCTCGGGGTACTCGAGCGCTTCGGCGAGCGATCCGGCACGGATGTAGCCGATAAGCGGAATGCCCGCGCGTCGCAGACGGATGTTGGGCGTCTTGCCCCGGCCCCTACTCTCGACGCTCAGGTAGCCCTTGCGCTCGAGCGCCCGAAGATGCTCGCTTACTGTGACGACGTGAATCCCCAGCTCCCTGGCAAGCTCGCTCGGCTGGATGCCGCCGCGCTCTTCCTGCTTTTGGATGGCGGCCCAGAGACGGGCCTGCTGCCGGGTCAGGTCGCTCACACTTCTCCTTATACCCTTAATATTTAAGGGTATCCCAAAGATAGGCTTTGGGGAGTGGGTATGTCAAGAGGATATTTGCCTCGCTTGAGGATACTGTGGGCGTTATTATTTTTCTTGGGTGAACTCATTTGCCTCTTCTACAGAAGATGAGCTGCAGCAGCTTAGGGAAGTCCTGCGCCTCCCGGGTTGTGTGGCATTTGTGGGTTCTGGACCATCAACAGGCAAAGGTAAATACAAATCATGGTCTGGGCTTGTGAGGGCGGTTTGTAAAAAGTGCGGATTAACTCTACATAAAAGGCACTTGGAGCAGGGGCTTGATGCCGAAGTGCTCATGGCACTTGCTGAGACGGCAAAGCGCTTAGATCCCGAAAATTATCGCTTGGCGCTCGCCCACGAATATGGCTCTCCCATAACAAAAGTTCCTGCTGTCTATAAAACCCTCTTCGACCTACCCTTCTACAGTTACGTTACTCTGAACTTCGACCCACTGTTAGGTCATATCGCTAGCATCAAGGAAAAAACGATCTGTGCATACCCCGACCTTCCACCAGCCAGACTGGCGGAAAGTGCCTATTATCTTCACGGGAGAGTCGAAAAAAATTGCGTTCCCCATCTTGATGCGCTTGTTTTGAGTACGAGCGAGTTTGATCGAGCCTATGAGGAAAAAAGTCGCCTCTACACCTTTCTGAGAGAGCTATTTTTGGAGCAGCCTGTGGTGTTTATTGGGTGTAGCCTAAAAGAGCCTCAGATAAGACAACTCTTCGCATTGACCAAGGACCTGGCTTTTGACCGAGAGGCTCGAACTGGCAACACACTACCAAGGCGGTTTATCTTGCTTCCTAATATCTACTATGATGCTGTGCAAATCGACAAAGGTCGCGAAAAGGAAGAAAACGCCGACTATTTGAGTAGCGACATCACAGTCGTAAGATATCCCAATCCAGACGGCTCCTATTCGGGCTTGGGTAAAATGCTCGAGAGCCTCATTGATCCCATTATCCCTCGGCCGAGTCAATTCGGGGAACCCGAACTACGCTGATGAGCAAACTCTTTTTTACCAAGCTGGACGAAATCGACGGCATTATCGACAAGAGACCTCAGAACTTGTCTGAGATGGCTGATTATCTTGCTGATGTGCAGCTGCGAACCTATTTCCTGGCAAGAATTGTTGGTAAGCAAAATCCAGACTGGTTAGACCACCTCGTAGCTGCTGGGTTCTACACCTGGAGTGCTGATCAGGTTCAGGAGCCCAGGGTAATCCATCACCTCCTCCAGTACCTCTTAGGCATCGCCCTACAGCGTCCTGAAGCCGTTAGGGATGTCATCGACTCTCTTCCTAATAGTGTTGTGCTCCACGATTTGGCGGTTATCGCAGAGATCGCTCGAGCATTGCCTGCACCCACCGCCGCGAGTCTGGTTCCAAAACTTACTGAGGTGGTTAGGGAGGCAAAGTTTGTCTCTGATGCCGAAATGATCGGTCATCTGGTTGTCTATTTGGGGGAGAGTGGCTATTTCCCGAAGGGTCTCGAGCTCCTTAGCGCCTTTCTCGACATGCGCCCCGATTCGTACCAAGACGTCGATAGCTTCTTAGCGATGCCCCCAACGCCCCAGGCAAGGCTCGACGGCTGGGAGTATGGTGAGCTGCTGCGGGCAACGATGCCTCCTCTTGTCCAGCAGGAGCCGCTCGTTACGTTCCAATATCTCTGCGACACCTTAGAAAGGGCGCTCAGACTTTCAACGACGACTCCGAATAGTCTGGATGACCATTCAACCAGCTGGCAGAGTTATGTGGTACCCAACGTAGACATCTATGACAGCAGTCCGCGTGAAAGCCTTGTTGCCGCGATATGTGATCAGGCTACCAATCTCGTTATGAGAGGTAATTCCTTGCCCTGGATTGTCGAGAGTCTCGAGAGTCGGCGGTGGTCGATCTTCAGGCGCATTGCCCTCTACGTGCTGGCAACGAGCAAGGGCCATCTTGAGCTCGTCACCGCGCGCCTTACAGACCTCGACAATTTCGATAACAGGCGGATTCAACCGGAATACAATCTGCTCTTGGAATCGCGCTTTGGTGAACTAGAGCGGGATGCACGTGAGTTTCTTCTGAACCGCATTGCTCAGGGTCCGGAGCCAGAGGATTTGGTGAGTTTCTCAACCTACCTCCAGGGTGTTATGCGCATTGAGAGTTCGGATGAGCAGGCGAGGCAAACCAGCCACTGGGTTGACAGTTGGAAAAGGAGGTTCTTGAAGCTGATCAAGAGCCAGCTGACTGCCACTGAGCAAGATCAGTTTTCAGACTTACTCGACGATATTTCGGAGAGCGACGTCTTTTCGCCTGGCCCTACTGTTGCTCGGGATGTAGGACCGCGTAGCCCTAAAACAGCCGAGGAGCTGAAGGCCATGCCTGTCAGCGACCTTATAACATTCTTAAAAGCGTTAGAGCCATCTACCGACTTCATGGGAGATTCGGCGTCCAGCTTAGCACGTGTGTTGCAAACAGCGGTGGGCGAGTCCCCTAGACGTTTTGCAGAAGCCGCTGGTCTCTTCGCCACGCTCGAGCTCAATCCGACCTACCACGTAGGTCTCCTGCGGGGATTGCGCGAGGCGCTGAGGGCCGAACTCCGTTTCCCCTGGCCCTCTGTCGTGACACTTGCGGAGTGGGTTGTTATGCAGGACGATGCCAAAGCTCAACGCTATCCGGGGCCAGTGGAGCAGGAGCCGGGTGGGTTTCATAATGTGCGTCTGGCGATACCCGACCTTTTTTCACTGGGGTTTGGCGGCGGCAACCCCCTGCCGATGGGCCTTCACCTACGGGTCTGGAGCATTCTCGAACGCCTTACGGACGATCCCGACCCCGGAATAGAGCGTGAGGCCGCCCCCTACAATGACTGGATCAGTTTGGCGATCAATGCCGTCCGCACCGAAGCGCTGGCCGCTGCGGTCGAATATGCCTTCTGGGTGAGCCAAAACCACGCTGAGGTCTGGCCCATGACAGCTGAACGCTTCTGGCGAGTCATGGACAAGCACCTTGACCTTACCGAAGATGCATCGCGAGCTGTTCGCAGTGTGTACGGTCGTAAGCTCCCGTGGCTCGAGAGTCTCGACGGCGACTGGGTTCGTGACCACCTGGATCAACTCTTCCCCAAAGACGACGATCTCGCTTCTTGGTACGAGGCTTGCTGGGACACCTATCTCCTCGCCAACGCCCCGTATAACAGCATGTTCGAATTTTTAGAAAACGAATATACGCGTGCGATCAGGGGACTGAAGGCCGACGTTGCCACAAACGGGGTCAACCCTGAAACACGCCTGGCCGAACACGTGCTCCTCTACTACGTCAGAGGGCTGATCGACCTTAATGCGCCTGAAAACATGCTGGCGCTCTTCTACAACCACGCCTCCTTGCCCTTACGGAAGTTTGTCATTGAGTTCCTCGGTCGGTTGTTGCGCCACGAGCGTGAGCCTAACCCCCTGACAGTTCAAAAACTCACCGAGCTTATCGACTATCGTCTCGCCAATGAGCATGACAGCCGCGAATTTAGCGATTTCGGGTACTGGCTGGATTCCCCAGCTTTCAACGATACGTGGAAGGCGCGAACGTTGAGTCGCCTGCTCGAGCGCGTAGATGTGCTTGACCCGCTGCGTATAGTACTTGCTGCACTCGACCGATTCGCCAATAAGGAACCCGAGGCAACTCTCGCGTGCCTGGAGGCCATATCAGAAAAACCTAAAATGACGCAGAATATTTATACGCTGCGCAAGCCTGTTTATCAGGCCATACAAAGTCTGCTAGCTCTCCACCTTCCCGTCATCAGCAAACGTACAGTAGTTTTGGCTAATACCTACGGTGCACTGGGATTGTGGGAGTTGCGAGATCTTGTTAAGGGAATGAATTATCAGACGCCATAGGCCAATCGAGCCGGTAAACCCGGTACTGCTCGTCTGACCTAACTACCTCAATCCCAGACGAAGTTGCCACTTCATGGCGATAATCGTCTATCCTCAACGTAGCTCATACCCCGAAGAGCGCAGTCCGAGCAAGCGGTCTCGGGCTGTTTTAGTGCGCTGCCCTAAGCCAAACCCTCTTTGCTAAGCTGTTTAGAAACTTAGGAGGAGCCCATGCGCTATCAGGACATCCTGCCGAGCTTGCGTAACCACTACGACGCTAACGTCGCTGAGCGGGACGGCCCTGAGCTGGAACCGTGGAAGGCCAGGGAGCGAGGGTTCTTTCTCGAGCTATTGGCTGAGCGAGGGGCGCAAACGCTGCTCGAACTCGGCTCCGGCCCCGGTCGCGACGGCGCATTCTTTCGCGATAGCGGCCTCCAGGTCATCTGCACTGACCTCTCACCCGCGATGGTCGCTAGCTGCCGTGATAAGGGTCTCGAGGCTGTGAACGTGGACTTCCTGAATCTTGACTTTGCGGGCCGCACCTTCGACGCTATCTATGCTCTGAACAGCTTGCTCCACGTCCCCAAAGCCGACTTGCCCGCCGTGCTTGAACGCGTCCGAGCGCTCCTGGTGCCGGGCGGTTTGTTCTACCTCGGTGTGTACGGCGGCAGGGATTTCGAGGGAATCCGCTCCGACGACCGGCACGAACCCAAACGCTTTTTTGCCTTTTATCGAGACCGTGATTTGCTGCACCGGGTTCTGTCGCACTTGGAGCTTGTGTACTTTCGACAGGTTTCTGTTAGCGAGGAGCGGGATAGCGACTTTCATTTTCAGTCGTTCGTATTTCAACGCGGCAAAGCGTAACAAGCTCCGACCGTTCGCCTGAACGCAGTCTGAGCCTAAAATCTTGCGATTACGCTCGTAACGATGCTCTACACTCAGCCATGCAGCACCTTGTTCACCTGGCAAGCTGGCTTCTGGGAGCGCTCTACTGCATCTGGCTCGGCAAGCAGGTCGCGGCTATGCTCAGCACCGAGAAAAAGCCAACGGATAAGGGAGGGGGAAGGACCATCCCTCGAAGCCAGCTCGAGCCTTCCCGACGACCCCAAAGGCAACCCGAGACGTGCTGACGACAAACTTCTAAAACTCGCTGAAGCGTATAAGGAGCAGATCTTCACCAAACTTAGTGAGCTTGCCCCCGGGCGCATCACCCAGATCGACAGGGCTGGGCTCGAGGGCAAAACCACCGAGGAAGTCTTGAGCCTCCTGTACCTGCAAGGCGTTGCTGAAGCGCTCGACGCCTTCAACGTAGACGAACTGCTGCGCGCCGCCACAGGCTCGGCAGGACTTTCCGCTTGAAAGCGAAGAAAACCTCTACACTACGCGCATGGCAAGGCGGCTCATCAGCCTCTGGGAGATGGATACCTTGAAGGGTCTCATCGAGCGTCACTATCTGTTGCAGGAACGGCTCGAGGGGCTCGAGAGCGAAGCCGCTGCCTTACGATCTCACGCCGTCTGGGGTGGCGGAATTGAGCCATAGCCTCAAAGAGATGAAGCTCGAGCTTGAAGGGCAGCTCAAAGAGCTGCAACAGCGCCTCGTAACAAGCAGCTAGGGCAAACTCTCACACGCCACGTCATCACCCTCGCTGTCAAGGTGGTGAGGGTCGCCTGACCCTGCCGCCTTATAGAACGCATGCGCCTCTGCTTGCGAAGAGAAATCGCCACAATCGCGATCTTCACCAAAAGGGTCGTAGGGGAGGGGGATCGTGCTGACGGGCTCTGCGGGTGTAAAGGTTTCTTCCGGAGCGGCGTCGGTACTCGGATCGGCATTGACGGTAAAAGTCCCATCAGCCTGTCCTGTGATGATAATCGTGCCCTGCAAGTCGGTGCGGTAATGGAGCGCCCCGATCCCGCTATAGAGGTCCAAAGCGTGCTGCGTGGGATGCCCGTAGGCATTGTCCAGCCCCGCCGAGACGACTACCGCCTCCGGGCTAAAGGTCATCATCGATTCGGGCGTGTCGCCGTTTGCCGAGCCATGATGTGACGCCTTATAGACCTCGACAGGATGAAACAACTCTGGAATGAACGCGAACCACCACGCGATTCGGGTGCTTCGGCGTCGCCGGTCAGCGCCGCATCGAAGTCACCGTAGGAAACGATGACCCCCACTGAGTTATCGTTGCTGCCGAAGGCTTCTTCTCCTGGGGGTGGAATCACCTTGCAATGAAGCGTCGCCTAGCCCGATACGCCGGGAGGTGGGCTCGAGTACTTGACTCCCGGCAGCCTGCACCGCCTGCAAGAGCCTGAAGTAAGTCAGTGAGGTGTGGGGAATGCCGTTGTCCAGAAAAAAGCGAGGTCGGTAGTAGCTCACCACGTCCGCCAGCCCCCCGATGTGGTCGGCGTCGACGTGGGAGGCTATAACCAGGTCCAGAGGACTGCACCCCAACTGAGCGCAGGTAGGTGAGCGTGTCCATCACTGCCCCTGCCGCCATCGTAAAGGACGTTTTGGCCTGAGGGAGAGCGGATGAGCACCGCGTCACCCTGACCCACGTCGATGAAGTGCAGCTCGAGCCCTTCCTGAGCTTGCACTAAGGTGAGGAGGAGCAAAGCCAGGGGAAGGAGAAAACGGTTCACAGATCTATAGCTCCTCTTTAACTCTAGCGGAAGGGCGACTACTTCTCTCGACACAGACCCCTTCTGGACGTCTAGGGCAAACCGAGGACTCAAACACTTGCGAGAGCGAGATCGTCGTACTCTCAACTGTGAAGAAGATTGGGTTCCTTTCATTCGGACATTGGACGAACTCGCCGCACTCGAAGACACGATCAGCCAAGGACACGCTGCTGCAGTCGATCGATCTAGCAGTCGCTGCCGAGGAGTTGGGAGCCGACGGTGCTTACTTCCGCGTGCACCACTTCGCGCAACAACTCGGTTCGCCGTTCCCCTTGCTCGCTGCGGCGGGGGCGAAGACGAGCACCATCGAACTGGGCACGGGCGTCATCGACATGCGCTACGAAAACCCGCTCTATATGGCCGAGGACGCGGGAGCTGCCGACCTGATTGCTGGCGGACGCCTGCAGCTCGGCATCAGTCGGGGATCGCCGGAGCAGGTGATCGGCGGGTACAAATACTTTGGTCACGTACCCGCCGAGGGCCAGACAGACGCTGACATGGCGCGTGCTACACGGAGCTCTTCCTCGATGTGTTGAAGGGCGAAGGGTTCGCCGAGCCCAACCCGCGTCCGATGTTCCCCAACCCGCCGGGGCTGCTGCGGCTTGAACCCTTCTCCGAGGGTCTGCGCGAGCGCATCTGGTGGGGTGCAGCGACCAACACGACGGCGAAGTGGGCGGCTGAACTCGGCATGAACCTCATGAGCTCCACGTTGAAGGCTGACGAGACGGGCGAGCCGTTCCACGTTCAGCAAGCCAACCAGATCCGGATCTTCCGAGAGGCGTGGGCAGAGGCGGGTCATGAGCGTGAGCCGCAGGTGTCGGTAAGTCGCAGCATCTTCGCGCTGATGAACGATATGGACCGGGCGTACTTCGGCTCGGGTCGCGACACCGCCGACCAGATCGGCGCTATCCCTGACCTTGGCCGCTCGATCTTCGGTCGCAGCTATGCCGCAGAGCCCGATGTGTTAATCGAGGAGCTTGCGAGGACGAGGCCATCGCTGAGGCCGACACCCTGTTGCTGACCGTGCCCAATCAGTTAGGCGTTGACTACAAGGCCCACGTCATTGAGTCGATCTTGACCGAGGTGGCTCCGGGATTGGGCTGGCGCTGAGCTAGGGGGTGTTATGAACGCCGAGCGGTGATGCTAGGGCCACTAGAAAGCGTTGCCTGACAGTCTCACAGGTCAATGTCCTCGTTATCGGCTTTGGGCAGGCTCGCTCTGAGACCCATCGC
Organism: Podarcis pityusensis; assembly: GCF_964106645.2. Taxonomy (NCBI): domain Eukaryota; kingdom Metazoa; phylum Chordata; class Lepidosauria; order Squamata; family Lacertidae; genus Podarcis; species Podarcis pityusensis. The sequence goes on from NW_028293273.1 coordinate 70,394, forward strand.
TTTTTTGAGCCTTCTGAGCGTCTCGTCCTGATCGACAGCGTAGCGAATGTCGCCCTGCCACTTCTCCTCGAGCAGCACGGTCAGCACGTCGCCCTTCACTGGCGTACCAGGGGATCTGTGAGCTTGGCATGATGAAACTTTCTCCCTCGGGGGTCTCGAGCACCACCAGCTCGTTATCCTCGAAGCGGTCGATGACAAGTTGCATGACAAGAGTGTAGCCAAAGCACGCCAGATTTTCTTGCAATCCCCCACGACGAAAGTTGCTAGGCTGCCCAAATGCTCGGCCTCGGCATCATGCTCCTCGCCCTCTACCTCACCGCCGGGTTGCTGGCCCGCAAGAAACCCACGAGTCTCGAGCGGCAGCTTGGCATGGTGGGTTTGTGTGCCTCACGCCGGGCTTTTTGAGTCAACGCTTGCCCCTCAGCATCCTGCCCGTTCTGCTATTGCTGCTCGCGGGTTACTTGCATAGAGCACGATAACTCAAAGCAGGTCGAGACTCGCCCGCTCGAGCAGCGTGTGGGCGGTGAAGGGATTGACGAAAAGGGCTGCCCCTTGCTCGAAGTTCACGCTCGGAAGAGCGGCAGGCATGATATGACGTCAACAGCGACAAACTCGGCCCAGGTGCCGTCCCCCTTTTGCTGGACGGCACAAGCCACGCGCCTGCCGACGAGGGCGTGGGCGTACGCGCCTCGCCGGAAACGACCCGACCGCTCGCTTCGAAGCCGGGCACGACTGGGAGGGGCTTGGTGAAGCCGTAGCGCCCCTGGATGACATCAGGTCCGACGGATTCACGGCAGCCGCCTCGATCCTGACGAGCACTTGGCCTTGGCGCAGCTCGGACGCGGGCATCTTGACAACCTTAATGGTGTCCAGACCCTCGTAAGCAGAGAGCTCGAGGGCGGTCATGTTGGCTGGCGGTGGTGTCATGCCTTCTTGGAGGAGATGTGCATGCGGCTTACGTGGTTCATAGCTACACACAACATGCTTCGACACCTTAGGGGATTTAGCTCTGCTCCTCTGCGTTTGTACGCCTGAGCAGCCCCACGTAGGTTCCCTTGCTCTCGCCGAGTTTGATTCTGGTCTCATCGAGGTCAATGCCTGCCGGCAACTTTTCAGGTATAGGACGGTCAATGGCGGGTAGGTTCAGCGCGTGTTGCGACAACGCGTACACGTCCAAAAAGGTTCGGACCGCTCCCTCCAGCTCGGCCTTTTTCGTACCTTTCTGCTCGAGTTGCTGAAGTGTGGTGACAGCCTGATGCAGGGGCGCTGCGATGGCTCTAATTTTCCTACCCGGCTCGGGGGTCGCAGCTATCGTCGACCGCCAGCGATCAGGAAGGTGGCGTACTTGGCGTCGTTCTCAACCGACCAGTCCGTCATCTCCTTATCCCGCTTGAGCAGTGCGTGTTCACCGGGTAGGAGCGCCAGGAGGAATATTTAAAGTAGTGGGTAGCGCCCCGCCTTCGGGTGTCAACTCGCCCTGTCTCAGGGCGTCGACCATCGCGTCGTAAAAACGCACTCAGATATTTTCGTGAGGTGATGCCCAGGTGAGGGGCGTCGTGCTCGAGGATCTCGCTAAGGTTGAGAGACATACGCCATGGTAGCAGTAGCTCTCGGTCTGCCACTCTAAGCCGGGTATAAGCACAACTTGAATAAGGTAGACGCAGGATGTTACCTATCGGGATCGTGCCGGTCATTTAGAGCGCGGACGAGCCGTGGATCCATACTGACCTCAACCTGACGCACAACGCGGAGTGCCTGGGGCCTGTGGGTGCAGCGGGTTAGAAGGTAGTTACTCGATACAGGCAGTACAGCCGAGGGGACTTTGAGCACCAGGCTCTGTCCTCTTGCTACCCAACCACTGCCGTAAGTCTGCGTATCGTTCTCTTCACCGCGCAGGAGGTGACCCAGCATGGCTGGTGCGGCGTCTTGTACTCGAGCATCGTCTGGGACGTCAATCTCGATCGCCAATCTGACACCGAAGGCAGCTGGATTTAGCTTGGTCAGGAGCTCGAGCATGGCCAGTTCCGGTGATTGCGAGGTGTAAAGGAGCCTCACGCCAGCCTTATTCCAGCGTCCGGGGAAGAGGGCTGCCCCTTGTCCATCTAGCGGGTCGAAGTTCGGCAGTAGCGCGTAGGCAGCTTCAGGGTCGTAGATGCGCCAGATGCGCACCTAGTACACCCCGAAAATAGCCTGCCCCAAGAGGCTTTTGACGCGTTCGTAGCCGCGAATCGTCTTGAGCTGATCGACGGGCCGACCAAACTCTAGGGCGGCGACCTCGGAGAATAACCACGTTTTGGCTTGACTCGCATCGTGAAATGCCGTGGTGGCCAGCCGGAACACCTCATCTAACATCTGCGCTCTGAGCAGCTCGGCTTCCTCGAGCGTGCCTGTCTCCTGGCGGCGCAGCAGGGTGCGGGGTGGATGTCGAGGAGCTCACCGATCTGTCTGGGGCTCAGGTCAAGCTCGCGACTCATCTCCTGAATAAGTTCGAAGGTTTGGGTAGAGGGGATAACCGACATAAACACCTCGTCAATCTGTCACCTAAATTGTGACAGATTGACGAGCTTCCGTCAAGGTGAACGGCAGATATTTAGCCCGGTTTGGACCTTGACTTAGCATCCTGTCAGGTACGTGACCAACGCCCAAACGTGACTCTTGAACATTTCCCCCACAACGTCATGGGAAATTTTGATACAGGGTAGACTAGCCCATCATCAGAACAGGAGAACACTATGGAATACACCGAACTCGGACGCTCGAACATGCGGGTCAGCAAGATCTGCTTAGGCACCATGCACTTTGGCCCCTACGCTTCAGAAGAAGTGTCGCATCAGATTCTCGATCGCTGCCTCGAGCTGGGGATCAACTTTATCGACACGGCCAACGTCTACGGCGGCGCAGGGCATAGGGGAAGGATCGGAAGAGATCATCGGCACCTGGTTCGCCAAGCGTCCGGGTGTCCGCGACGAGGTCGTGCTGGCGACAAAAGTCTACGGCAACATGACCCATGAGGCCGCAGTGAACGATGCGCCTGGATTTTCGGCCTATAAGGTCCGCAAACAGGCCGCCGACTCGCTCAGGCGCTTACAAACCGACCGTATCGACGTCTATCAGGTACACCATATCGACAGGCGCGTGTCCGCCGAAGAGTTCTGGGGCACCTTTGAGCGGCTTATCGCGGATGGGGACGTGCTCTATGCAGGCTCGAGCAACTTCTCCGGCTGGGGGCTGGCCAGGGCGCAGATGCAGGCGTGGGCGCGCGGCTCGGTCGGGCTGGTTTCCGAGCAAACGCAGTACAACCTGCGAAGCCGTTATCCCGAACTCGAGGTCCTGCCTGCTGCGAAAGAGTTCGGAATCGGGGTGATCGTCTACATGCCGCTTGCAGGTGGGCTACTGACGGGTAAGGTTCAGGCCAAGGAGGGGTCGCGGACGCGCCAGCTGGAGGAGGAGTACAACATGAAGCTGGCGCAGAGAACAACCAGTTGAGTGCGTTTTCTGCGCTCTGCCGCGAATTGGGTGAGAAGGAGCACGTGGTGGCAACGGCCTGGACGCTCCAACACCCGGCGGTGGCCTCGGCTATCGTGGGGGTACGAACGGTCGAGCAGCTTGATGGGCTCGAGCGGGCCGCCTCTTTGCGCCTGGAACCTGCGATGATGACGCGTCTCGACGATATCTTCGATATCAACAAGGGGCGCAAGCTTAAGCTGGGTCCAGCACCTGAAGCCTATTCTTGGTAAGAGAAGATCCACCCAGGCCATGAAAGGTTTGCAATGGCCAGTTGCTGCAGCTATCCTGACTGGTATGGACTGTTGTGACCCGAACGGACTCAGCCGGATGTTCGCGGGCAGGCTCGTCCGGCAGGAACTCGACGCCTTCCGGCGCAATGGTTTGAACCTGTGACAGCAGCAGATCATCAAAATACCTGAGCCTCTCGCATCGGACAGGGGTGTTCTAGATTTCGGTTGTGGGCTCGGTGCGGTGGGCACAACGCTGCTGAAAAAGGGCGGCAGTAAAGGCACCTTCGTGGATATATCAGCGGATTATCTCAGCGCAGCCTGCGAGGTGGCCGAGGATGCTGGGGTGGGGGAGAGGGCGCCTTTTGTTCAAGACGACCTTTGCCACTTCAACCCGTCCTTACCCGAAGGCGGACATGGTGGTGCTCGACCGGGTGGTGTGCTGCTATCCCGACGCGACGACACTCCTCGAGAAGGCCGCACAGCATAGCCGGCGGATTCTTGTGTTCACCTATTAACGACCGTTCTGGTTCATGCCGTTCTTTCGTGCGCTCTGCGCCTTGGGTATGAAGCTCATTCGGCGGGAGTACCGCTTTTTCCTGCACAACCCAGTGCTATTGCTTAAGGCAGCGACGAGCAGCAGCGACGAGCAGCAGACACAAGCATGAAGAGACACGAACCGAAGGTATGTGGAGTCTGGTCACGCTCACGAAAGTGTTGTAAAGTTCGTCACGGGTTCACAAAAAAGGGCTTCTGAGTGACGACAGGTCGCGCACTCACTGGAAAAGGTCTGTTCCTGTTTCCGAGTACGCCTTCGTTTCCACAGGTTGTGCAGCTTCGGGAAATCGACGTGTTCTTCTGGCAGTCCATGCACTTAAAGTAATAGCCGTAACGACCCGAAACGAATCTCCAGTTGGCCACTAGAGCAGTATTTGCATTGGTGCGTCCCGGACGTAGCCGTAAAGGGAAGGCGCTTGGGGCTCTGGAGAGGGTGCACCTGACTGCGAGGTCGTTTGCTCGAGTGGTCGGTAGGGATAGACGAAAAAGATACGGCCCTCGCTATCTGGTTTATAAGAGGCAAAAGCCGCTCCTTAAGAGTTCTAAGAAGATCTTACCAGCTTAGAAAGCAGTCGACATGAGACTGTAAAGTTGTGCTGGGGTAGCGAGAACGCTGAACTGCTCTTAGGATGAGGTTCATTCCCTAGGCGGCTCAAGCTACGGTTCGCAACTCCGACGACAGCCAAGAAAACGTCGTCACTTCAAGCCTCGCACTCTCGTGCACTGAGCTTGGATCACCTCGGCCGGGTGGGCGGATATCGCCACGCCTCACGGCTTGAGCCAGCTCAGCGCCCTCCAATAAACGTTGCCCGGTTGCGACCGAGCCCAAACCCAAACAGCGCATCGACTTTACTCGGTCTTTGATGGGAAGATGCGAGCGCTCGATTGGCTTGGTGGTCAGCGCTCGCTTGCGGTTCAGCCCGGTGCGGCGGTGCTTAGCGTTCGGCGCGTGCTGGCGCAGGGCTCGAAGGTACGCCCGGTGCTTGTCGGTGACGACTTCGTCAGGGACCATGCTTCGGCGTTTAATGGCCTGCTCGAAGAACGCTCTAGCGCTCTCTAGATCTCGCTTTTCGCGCAGCAGCACGTCTACGACTTGTCCCGCTTCATCCACGGCGCGGTAGAGGTAAGCCCACGCTTTACCGATCCGCACGTACGTTTCGTCCACGAACCAGCGCGAGCCAAGCGGTTTGGCGTAGCGTCGGGAAGCTGCTGCCAGGAGCACACCGAACTTCTGCGCCCAGTCGGCTACCGTCTGTCGGGACACGTCGAGCCCGCGCTCAGCTAGCAGATTACGGACGTTCGCCGCTGACAGGCGGTAGCTGAAATACCAGCGTACCGCCATGACAATCACGTCACGAGGCCAACGGTGATGGGCAAAAGGTGTACCACTGCGGTGGGTGAAGCTACGCCGACATGTCGAACAACGGTAACGATGTTTCTGCGCTCGATCATGTCCGTCTTTATGGGCCTTGGAATCTGAGCAGTGTGGGCAGACTGGCATCCTTGACCCTACCCCAGCACAACTTTGCGGTCTCGTCGACATAATTTACTTGTCAGCAAGGACATTTGGTTCCAAACCATACCGCAGTTCGACCTCAACCTTTTAGCAAGCGATGAAAGTTGGCATAGATCTTGCAGCGAACATCGCTTGCCGGAAGGCATAGTTCGGCTGCGATTTTCTGAATCACCGAGTCCATATGAATGGGACGTATCGCAGTTTGGTTGAATTGTACGAAAGGCCCATCGGACTCCGTAAGAAGTCTGTCTAAAGGAATTTCGTGAAACAACTTTCTTGCCTTGTCAGCTCGTGTCATTGCTAGATTTATAGAGAAGTAGCAGCCCTTATCTATAGCTTGCTTTAACATCTTTAGCGGACCCGAGTACCAATGTAAAATGAGCTTGCCGTTGAAGTCGTGCGGTATGGCTGCCACAACGTCATGGACAGCTCGCCGACTATGAACAGTAAGAACCTTATTCCCTGCACTATCACATAAGTCGAGAATCCGCTCGAAGACTCTCCGCTGCGCCGCTCGGTTGGATTCGTCGTGAGTGACGTAGTCGAGGCCGACCTCGCCTACATAATTTGTACGGCCGAGATAGGATTCGAAAAGTGGAAGTTCCCCAGCACGCTCATGAGCCAGTTCCGGGTGCAGCCCGAGTGCTGGTCTTATGAAACGCTTACCCGCTACCAGCGCTTTCGGTCATAGGAAAAACGGATGGCGTGTTCGTCAGGGCGACCGTATAGACCCTAGCGGCTTCGATTTCGGCGATCACGGTGGTGGGATCCGGATAGAGATCAACGTGGCAGTGCGTGTCTATAAGGGCGACGCTTTGCCCTGATTGCCTCACGCTTTGGATGTCTCGAGGAAGTTTCCGACTTCGCGCATTCCTCGTAAGTATACGTCGAGATACCTTTCAAGCTCACCCTCGGAACAGTCGAGCGGACCGGCCGAAAGCAAGAACGGCAGCGGTGGCTCGTGCTGCAGGCGCTGTAGCGCCATGCGAAAGGCAAAGATATTTGCCTTCTCAGCCTCTGTGCTCGGCTTTCTGCGACGCACATCGTAGGAATAGTCCTCCACAGGGTCCCAGCCCAAGTGGTGCAGGGACGACCGCCGGATCAGGCAAGGCAGGCAGTATCCGCAGTGCTCGAAGCGCTGCCCGCTCCACCTCTAAAGCGTCCTAATACCGGGTGAGCACACGACATCGTAAGGCCTACTGTTCTTCCAACGAAACTTAGTCTTGAGCACGCGGCGAGCATCTCGCCTTTCGTCAAAAAACTGTAAGGGTTCTTAACTTGGAGTCTAATATCTAAACTCTCCAGGTTGCGGCGAAGCAGATCAAGGGTGTGCGGATGCGTCGTCCGCGTCGAGTGGCTACCCAAGCGGCTGGCTGTGAGGGGCACGTTGAGCGAGATAAAACCGTTCTCCGGGACGACCACCTCTGCGTCATCACCAAGCGCGGATGCCACTAGGACTGCAATGCCGAGGAACAGGATAGAGCGACTTCGTGAACTTGTCTCTTTCTCACTTGTGAGGTCGCCACTTGGCGTGACATGAAACCCCAAAGCTTTAGAGGTGTCTGCTGGGAATTCTCTACGCAGGGCCTCGGCTACCTGGTCCTGAACTTTGCCGATGCGCTTGCCGGTGCCTCCTCCGTAATGGCTGACGAAATAGGCGATAGTACCCTGAGCGAGAAGATCGATTGCTCCAAGATAAGAGTCCATACCTCCTGAGAGCAGGCACACCTGCTTAGCAGCCAATGGCGTCGCGCGCGAGAAAAGGATTTCTCGCCGGGGCGGACGTGCGAACGCGCTCTCGCGGAGTTCGAGCGTCCAGTGGTCGCCCGTTAAAAACCTCAGAAGTTCCTCGAACGTCCTTTGCGCGCCTTGCCACATGCGCAGGTCCGTGACCGGGAGGTGAAGGGTAATTTCTCGGCCCCAACTGTCTCGAGCATGCGTCTGGCGCGAGATTCGCTGGTCGGCGCAGTAGGCGGCAACCGCAGCCCGGTAGAAGTCGACAGCCGTCGCCGTTGGGGTCAGCCCTTGCCGGTCAAGCATCTCCCAGGTATTCGTACCCACGTTGCCGCTTGATGAAGACGCCTCCATAATGAGATGTGCTCTAGGTTCATCGGCTGTGCCTTGCGGTGTGTACGGGTCGGTGCCGCCGACGCTAACGACCATATGGTAACTCACCCTTCGCTCCCTAAAAGGCTGTACGCCTCCTCAAAGATACCTTCCATTATCTTTTGGCCTTGGTCGTTGTCCCAACTGACGGTCTCAGCGCTTGTCTCTACAAATTCGAGCTTTACACGCTCTACGACGTACTCTTTCACGTCTCGCTCGCGAGCGTAGGCGTCTTCAGGTGTGATGGCTTGCTGCTCGAGCCGCTGCCCGAGGAGCGACATGAGGCGGCGCGTAATATAGTTCGTCACATACGCCTTCAAGGTGTCGACAATCGCTTCCGGCGTGAGAGTTTCGAGCGCCTCGAGTCCTCGCTGAACAACCTCGTACCGCTCAAACACAGCTTGAAGTGTGTCGGCCACGGCCAACCTAGACACGGCCTCCTCGTCGTAGTTGCTCGCCGGCGCGACAGCGTCTACCAGCGCGTTCAGCAGCGCATTTACGTTCTGCCCGACATAGCGAAGGTTGAAACGTTGAACAGTTGCACTTACACCGCTGCTGGCGAAAGTGGAGAGAACCCCGCCGAGACCTCGCGCCGCGCCGATGCCCGCAGTGGACCCTAAAGTAGCGCCTCTTGCGCCGCCTTGAGAGCGCACAAAACCTCGCCCAGTGTTCTGTAGCGCACTACGGTCTCCTGTTCGTGCGAAGCGACCTAAGTTACTTCTAGTATTCGCCCAAGAACGGGGTCCAGGCAGGGGCAGCGGTAAAGGTGACGGGATATCTGAAGAACTGTCTGGAGGTGAAGGGTTTGGCTGATCTCCTGCTTCTCTGTCGTCACCGTCAGGGGGTTGTGGCGGAGGTGGCGGTGCGCCGGGAGGGAGAAGCGGCCCAGGACGATTAGGACCAGGATTAGCGGTTGACGTTCCCACAGCTCAAATTTTCTGCCTGTTGCTCAATCGGGCTGCTTTTTGGACGGGCGCGTCCCCTTCGGATTTTGCCCAGTGAGCGATAAGGGCAGCTACTGCAGGCTCGGCCGCTTTGCCCTTGGCAAGCCTTTCAAGTCTGGGCGGCAATCCGGTTGACAAGCGCGCAGGTGGTAGCTGTCGGAGTAGCGTCGTAACCTCGCCGAGTTGTTCGGAGCGAACATCGGCGAATGTGAGTAGCCGGTCAAGGGGCGACAGCTCACCCTCAGATCCTCGGCTCGCCTCACCAATACAAAGAGGTTTTGCGTTACCGCTGCGGCGTCGCCCGGAGAGAGCTGCTTCGCCCGCTCAAGTGCCCTCGCTTGGTCAACATCGGAAGAGGAAAGCAAAAGCTCGAACACCTCCTGTGCAGGTCGGCTGAGTTGGTCCGTACCGAGCCGTTGAGCGTTTAGACGCTCTCGAGCAAAAAAGAAATAGGGCCGAAGGTCCATATCAGCCAAAAGAGGCGGATTCATGAGCCACGTTTGTGACCAGCTGTCACTCGTCCAATCGGTAAAGGTTGGGAAGTCGTGAGTCGTAAACTTTTCAGGGTCAGACAACGCCTCAACGACTTTGTCGCTATCCGTGCTTTCTCTAGAAATTTC